>NW_022985449.1:1191988-1192229 GCF_010093595.1 Mytilinidion resinicola | reverse complement strand
CTACAGCACCAAGCAAAGCAGGATCAGCAGCGGCCTTACATATCAATATTTGCAGGTCAACTTACCAACTACAGCACCAAGCAAAGCAGGATCAGCAGCGGCCCTGTATATCAATAATTGCAGGTCAACTTACGTGCTACAGCACCAAGCAAAGCAAGATCAGCAGCGGCCTTGTATATCAATAATTGCAGGTCAACTTACGTACTACAGCACCAAGCAAAGCAGGATCAGCAGCGGCCTT
>NW_022985449.1:973252-1190838 GCF_010093595.1 Mytilinidion resinicola | reverse complement strand
ATGTCAGGTTCGTGGCTGGAAAAGGGTTGTATTGCTATTGACGAGGTTGCGTGGAGAGGAGAGAGGCTCCGGCCACGGGCCTGCTATATAGTTGAGCGCGCGCTAGCAGGCGCCGGCAGAACTCCGGGCGCCGGAAGAACCCTCGGCCCGGGGATCACGTGACGTCCATGCACGTGATGATCCGAGGCCTCGATGACTACCAAGAGAATGCTGAGGAACGACGTGACAGTCTATTTCACCACGAGAGTAGGCTCCCTACAAATCAGGGCCGAATGCGACAATACAAACGTAACTTAGAAATAAGAGCTATCCCAAATATTTAAAATTAGCTATAGAGCACAACTTATAAAGTAATATAGCAGAACTCAATGTGCATGTTAAGTTTTAGTCGCTTGAAGTCCAAGTACCCCTCGTATTTTCCGGCACGGCGGGTTTTCCGGCACGCAGGGAGGGACGTTACCTCGCATTTGACCCGGCACGCACGGGGGGAGGTTACATAAAATAGATGAAGCTCTACGAGCTGGTATAATGACAGAGGAAACCTTAATGGGCAAAGAGAAACAACAACAAACCAACCAGGTGGAAACCGAAAACATTAAACGGTGATGATGTGCAGGAAAACAGAGCTCCAACATTCAGTCTCCCGCCCTTCTCCAAAAGTCACTATCATTGTCAATGTCGTAATCATCATAATCATCACTATCGTGATCATAGCCATAATCATCTCTTCAATGTCACTGAAAGACCTGTTGGAGCATAACTCTTCCACTTGTTCTTTTACGCTGATTGTCCATCCGTGGCTCTCCATTTCCCTTCTTATACAGGCACTCGGACCCTCCTCGTACACCTCGACAATGATCTCTTGTAGGGACAAAATGGCTCTGAATTGAGCATCAACCAGCGCCAACGCCTCAGCAGCGATATTGGGGCTGTCAAGTTCATCGAGCTCAAGCTCCGTGTTATTTGTGCTATTCAGGGACGTCGTAAGCGTGCTTAAGTTGGTGCATTCCCTTTGGATCTTCGCGAGAATACGAAGGCTGCCGTCCTGGATGGTGACGTCATGTCGGTCTAGAGAGCCGAATTCAGGAAAGTTGAGATAGATATGCCGAATATGTTTTGCGTTGTTGCACCCAACTTGATCGAGGAAAGCAGTTACGAGCTCAGAGTCGGGCACAGCGAGGTTGAAGCGATTCTGGGCGTAAAGCAGCGAGGAGGCTTCGCGGTGGACCGCCTTATTCACGAGAAGGAGCCCCGGAGTAAGCGCTCCGAGTTGGGACTGCCCAAGCCAGGGGTGGGTCAGACATTCAATGGGTTCTTGCAGCACTAAGAGATGCTCATATATGTTGTTGCGGAGTTCGCTGGGGAGGCTGAAGAGGAAGTTCGTCGACATGTTAGTGATCGTAGGCTGTTGATGCTTCGTCCGCTGTGAGATTTAGTCGACGCTTCTTCTGCAGACATTACATTCAGAGGCACAGAGGGGCGGACGATATCGGACATCTCGTCACATTGATGTCAGCAACGAGGCGCAGATCCTTGGCTTTTGGGTTATGTGACCCGATCTTGATAGCCGCTCCATATTTGACTGGTCAGATTTAGTCACGTGACCCAAAAGTGGCTGAAAACATTGTGGTACGAAGGAGCTCGTTTTTCTTGAGTCCTACCCTGCCACTATATTAGGCGAGGGCATAGGACTCAAGAAAAACCAGCTCCGTACCCTCTCTGCATGACAACAGGGCGGCTGCGCGGTGTTCATTTGCGGCTAGGTTTAGACGGGACTCGGCACCGCGTGAGGCCAGTCATTCGCCCACTGTTTCGCGAGATGCGGGGCCAAGGGATACGGAATGCTTGGCCACATGAGCGGCGTGCGCGGACAGCTATCGAGGTACGAGCTGGTGTTGTGTGCTGAGTGCTGGACACCCTCCCATCCCGTCTCCGTGATGCATGAGGCCACAAGGCTTGAGCCACACATTTAACATTCGCCTCTCACGCAATCTGAGATCGGCGGTGCCACTTGTCAAGACATTATTCCCGCCTTCTGTTGCATACATCGCCACCGCTGGGCCGAGGGGGGAAGGCAGATCAAACATGCGCAGCAGCCCACAGGCCCAGGCGCGTCTTCAGCCGTCTCCACGTTGCAGTGCCCACTGCGCACCCGGCCGGCTCGCTATTGGCCGGGCGTCACGATGCAGCGGCCCTGACAGACTCCATCTGCTCTCGTCGCCGAAGTCGGTTGGAGCCTTTCTGGTGGCGGTGAACAGTGCCGTCTGCCGCACCGACAAACGCTGCATCAACCTGCTGGCCGTCAAGCCACGGCGCTGGTCTGCTGTCTCTGAGGGCGCCCCTTCTACCGTAAAGGGCTGCCATTGCCCCTCGTCACCAGATCAAGACCATGTTGCATGCCTCGCATGTGAAGACAGACGTCCTGCATCATATCTACTCACCATCTCACTTAGTCACCAGCTTGTCTCCCCATTCCCCCCTCCGGTCTTCTCGCACTTGTCTCCGTCCCTCAACACTTCTTCCGGCCATTTCTCGTAGCGTCGGCTCAACTGCACACGACGTGGTGTTGAATATAGCGCAAGCGCTGGCTGCTGGGGCGGTGAAAAGAAGGCCAGTGCAAAAGGGTCTTGCCGCTACTACTCGACCAACCACGCTGCTCCTGAAGCATTCCTAGCACCGCGCCGCTTCACGATCGTCCTGGTCTTTATCCCACTGCAGCCCTTGGCGTCACGCGTGCCCGCTTTGCTAAGGACCGTTGCCGCAATTTGGCGAGTTGTTGGGCATATCCTATATAGTGGACCTGCCCGCGAACGACTGTTTCTTCTGTTGTGACATGGGCCAGACCCTGTCCAATCTTTTCCTTGCGATTATTGTAAGTTGTCTCTATACATGTGGGTGTACTGTCGAGTCACATCCGTCTGCGTGTACTTGTTTGTCACTGCTTGTGGTGCGTCAGGGTATATTCAAAATCTAAGGTTCATGATTCATCCTGAACCACGGAAACACACTTAGATATGATTCAACGCACCACAAGCAGCAGCAATAAAGTGCACATTTATCAGGAGCATATCAATTCTAACTCTTTCAACAGTAATGTCACGATAGTGAAGAATCTACCATCATGGCCGGACCTATTTCCGATACTTCTCTCCCTCTCAAACCACGAAAGGCAAGCCGCCACGGCTCAAGAATGCATCGAGCAGACAGCGGCTTCGTCGACTCGACCACCCACCGCCAGTCCTCCGAAACCACCCGCACAAGTCTCTCCAACGACTGGAAACGCCTATCCGAAGAGCGCTCTTCGCCAGCCGCGCCATCCTCGGACAAACTCGACCAACTCCTCCAAGCCTCCAAAATGAAGGCCTGCCCTCATTCCAGCAGCCGCCACAAGTCAGAAGGACGCAGGCCGTCCGTCGTCTCCTCCACCACCTCCAACTCGCCCCCAACCTCCAAACCACGCCACCGCTCCCGCCCCAGCTCGCACAAATCCTCCCGCCACACCCTCGTCATCCACCAAGCCCGCCCCCAGCTCCGCGGCTCCCAGACCATGCCGCCCCTGCCCACTCGCGACGTCGACGACGTCCTCGCCCTGCACCACCGCAGCTGCACCCTCTTCCGCAGCTTCTCCACCGCGCCCACAGCCCTACCATCCGCATCAGCCGTCAGCCTCTCCCCATCCATCAACGAGGACGAAGAGTACCCGCATGGCTACATCCCCGTCGCGCCGACGACCATCCACTGGACCTCCCCCAGCACCCGCCGCCGCGAGTACGCCGAGATCGACCGCTCGTGCCGCGGGCTACGCGGGCTGCTGGGCAAGATCCGCGGCGCGGGGTCGAAGCCGCCGCGGTTCTATGACGAGGCGGCGAGCGATAAGGGGAGTGTGCGGCGGTATCGGATGGACTTGCCCGAAGAAGACGAAGATGAGGAGGAGGAAGGGGGGTTCGAGAAGAGGGAGGAGGAGGGTGGGAGTGGGAGCATGGTGGGGCTGAGGGGGGAGAAGAAGAGGTCCGTGAAGCGGTGGGCTTGCTTTTGAGAGAGCATGAGAAGATGAGACAGGCATAGGACGGCGTTTTTGTTGTTGCAATGTGCGATGATACCCTTTTCCAGGAAGATCCGGATTCCTGGATGAAATGTTTACGATTTACGTACGGTGTTGGCTGGAGATGAAGGAGAAATGCGCATACATGAGCATCAGCGGATTTACTTTTTCGGAATTTCCTGCTGCCGGTCTTGCATTTTACACGAGTATGGAATTCGAGCATACTTTTAGAACAATATACATCAACGTCAATACTTGAACAGAGGCATTTCGATCTGGTTTCTGAAATCCCATATATCCACCTACCTACCTACCTAATCCTCAATACTAACGAATTTCAAACAATCAAACTTAGAGCGTATACACGAACTCCGGGTTCTCCTTGTCCGTCAGATCGAGCCACTCCTGATTCTCCAGCCTCTCGTACTCCGGCGCGTAGCGCACCTTCGCCTTCTTCTTGTTCTGGTGGATGCAGTACAGATGGATGAAGGCGAGGTCGAAGAGGCACACGCCCCAGCAGACGATGATGGTGACTTCGGCGGGGACGTAGCGGCTGTATTGAGCTAAATTAGCTGGTATGCTCGAGATGAATGGGTGAGTATGGGGGGACAGAGAGGGCACGTACGGCGCATCACTCGCGCGGAAGGTCTGAGGCCCAATGATATTCCCCGCGCAATACCCGACCAGATACATCGCCGCCACGGTCGTCTTCTTCGTATACCCGGCTACGTTTGTCGAGATCAGACTCAGGAGAGCCACGAACGGGGTTGGACTGGCTGTGGCGAGGTTAGTAATGAAAAATAATCCGCCTCTTCCCCCCCCCCTTTTCGGTTTTTTTTGGCGTACCTTGGGTAAGATAGTATCCAGCAAGCCGGCCCTTGTTGTTGTGCAGCGGTAGCGCGACGATCAGCACCATGCCGATGATCGCGACAACGAGGCCAAACGAGGAGATTAAGATGCGGTGTCCGAAGCGATCCCCGAGATACCCGCACACGATCAGGAATACGACTTCGACGGCACCGCCGGGCGTCCCGTAGAGGAGGGACTGCTGGGGCGTGTACCCGAACCCGACGATGAGCTGCGAGAAGAAGTTGGAGATGCCGCCGTTCGGGATATCAGCGACCAGCGCGTAGAAGAAGAAGGCCCAGCTCAGCGGGTCTAGCAGGGCTTCTTGGAGCTGGTACCACTTGAAGTGCTTGTTGCCCACGCCTTGCTGGTTGATGCGGATCCGCTCGATGGCGAGCAGGCGGTCTTCCTTGCTCAGCCATCGCGCGTTCATTTGGTTGTCGGGGATAATGAAGAGGAAGACGATGCCCATGCACATGGTCAGGAGGCCGGTGACGAGGAAGACGATTTTCCAGGGCTCGATGCTCGTGCCGTGTTTTTGGGTGCCGACTGCGATGCCGTAGGCGACAAGGCCGCCGAAGATCTAGTGGAGGCTCTGGTCAGTTCTGAAGCTGGTGCGAATCTAGAGGATGTGGGAACGGAAAGCATATGGCGTGCGGGGATCGTACTTGTGCGAAGCCATTGAAGGAAAACCAGATTCCCGTCCGAGTTCCTTGCTCTTTCTTGGTGTACCACTGGCTCGTGAAGAGGGCGAAGCCGGGTGTTACTGCTGATTCGAATACTCCGAGGAAGAAACGGATGGCGATGGCGCCGGCGTAGTTCTCGACTGCGGCGAAGCATGAGAGCACGAGGCCCCACATGATGATGTTGAAAGCAGCTGTGAATCATCAGTATATTATTCTTCAGTTCAAGGAATGGGTTCAATACTTACAGTACTTCCCAAGCGGCAGTCTTTGCAAAAGCCGATTCGTTGGATACTCCCACGCGAGGTAGCCAAAGTAGAACATTGAGCCAAGCCAGGAATACTGGTTGCCGGTCAAGTCGATTCCGCTCGTCAATTTGTCGTCGCTATGTGGTTTCTTGATGCCCATAATAGAGGCGTAGCTCAGGGTGGTCTTGTCTAGGTAGTTCAGGCCGTATACTAGACACATGATCTATTCATCATCAAATCAGCATAGGCCCCTATTGTCTCCCCCTCAAAGTTCGAGATCCCAATTCCACACAAGCTCCATGCCTTCACATTAACATACCGGCATCAAATGGCAGTCAATCTTCCAAAGCAACCGCTTGTTCGTCGCCTCGTCGATCTCCAATACCTGCCCCTCAAAACCTTGGAAAGCCTTCAGCGCGGCATCCGCATCGTGCGAGTGCTTCAGGATCGCTCCCGGGACAACGCTCCCAGTGCGGATTGCATCTACAGAGACGCCGGGGATGGGGTCGACGTCTTTTCCCCCATCACTTTTCTCGTGGGGTTTCTCGATTTCGGGGTCCATGATGGTTGAAACAGGAGATGAATGAAGTAGACCGGGACAAGAAGGGGTGGAAAAAAGAGGCAAGGGAAGCTTAGCTACTTATCCAATCACTCCATTGCGCAACTATAGCACGACGTTGCGATAAGTCTATACTGGGAGACGTGGACGTGATAAGACCCACCGTACCCTAGTTTCTGGGACACGCTTCTCTGACGGCATCGATAGACGGCACGGTACGAGCGGTAGTCTGGTAGCCGATCCCTCCAGATCGACGGTTGTGCTGCTTCGACCTGCAGAAGTCGTAGTATGTGGGATGACATCAACGCGGCTCTAGCTCCATTCGGCAGCTGTGACAGAGCGATTCGCTAGGGTCTTGATAATGGTGTTGATCCGGGAAGAAGTTCTTTTTTACGGTTAAACTGGCCAATGGTGTGCCAATTTTTGTGTAAGCTCTTCAGTAAAACTTGAAGTACTGTACATTGTTTGGATGAAATATGCGTTTTATCTAGGAGATGGTGGTGCCTAGTATGGATAATGACGACGCCTTGACGCCGCCCAAGGAACAGTAGTTCCGTATGTATAGACTTGTTTACATAGGGTAATGTTTGGCACTATACAAATTGTGTGCTGAGAAATAGGCATCGTGAGAGTGCATACCTGGCATGGCAGACGGAGCGGACGTTGTTTCACCCCCGCGACAATTTAGCGACGTCATTGGCTGCTCCCGAGCTGAGGTAGCCTTCCAACATTGCAACAACATCCTCAAAAGCGGCACACGACATGTCCAATTTCGACCCGAATGCCATCCTTCGGGGTGCCCAGCTCACATTAGTTGGAGGTGCGTTGTCCATTGAGAAGCCGCTCGGCTCCGACGATTCCTAACGGACGATATCCAGCACACCGAGCCCTTCAAAATCCAGGCCTCTTCACCTCCGACCACTACCGACAGGCTGCAATTGCTGTCGCCGCTGGCATTGCTATACGAATAATCATCGCAATTCCGGTACGATCCCTCGTCGACTTATAATCACAATGCGGCTGACGCCTGGACTGCGTAGGTTATTGGAGTCAGAATACTACTATGGATTCTTTCCCTGTTCATGAATTTGGACGCGGTATCTTGGGACAACTATGTTGTTGACGGCCTATACTTCCTAGAGCACAGCGTGCTCCAGGTGCCGTTCTTCCTCATGTCGATGATGCGATACGTTACTCCCACTCTGGACCGCATGTAAGCTGCCAGCCTTCCTCATAGCGAACACATGTTTAATTAAGCTCAGGTTCATGGATTCCCTGCAATGGGTTGACCAAACCTACATCCAAAAGCACAAGTCAGACAACCCTCAGACCCTTCGAGCGATGTACTACCCAAACCTCATCATGTACTCCACGCACGGCGACACACACGTGAAGAAGAGCTACAAGGCAGCTGCAATATCATTCTTAGTCAGATACGGAAGACGAGCGGGTATATCGTTGGCCATCTACGCGCTTTCGTTCCTACCATACGTGGGCCGCTTTGTTCTTCCAGCTGCAAGTTTCTACACTTTCAACAACGCTGTTGGCCTTACACCTGCTATGGTGATATTTGGCAGCTCGGTCTTCCTGCCCAAGCGCTATATTGTGATGTTTCTTCAGTCGTACTTTTCCTCGAGGAGTCTTATGCGCGAATTGGTAAGAACATCTCAATTTTAACAAATTCGTGGCCCTAACAGATCCTAGTTGGAACCGTACTTCTCACGCGTACGCTACTCCAAAGAGCAAAAGAAGCAGTGGTTCCGTGACCGCGAGGGGGTCCTCTTCGGCTTCGGCGTCGGCTTCTTCATCTTCGTCAAGATCCCGCTTGTTGGCGTCCTCATCTACGGCATCGCTGAAGCATCAACTGCGTATCTCATCACCAAGATCACGGAGCCTCCACCACCTCCATCTCAAGCGGAGCAGTTCAAGGAGAGAGACGTCCGCTGGAAAAACAAGCACGAATTCTTGAACCTACCCTTGAGTATGCTAGACGCGCACAACGTGGCAACGAGCGAGAAGGAACACTTTCCTGCGCAGAAGGTGATATCAAGACAGGAGTTCAGCTGATTCAAGACGCGTTGGGGACCTAAAAATGACGGGTGATGGATGAGTGATGATTGGCATACATATTGATACGGCGTTTTGACTTTGTGCATAGGTTTCGCACAGTGGAGTAGGTAAACTCCATACATAACCAATTAGAAAGATACACTGCCTCTACGGTCTATCAGAAGCAAGGATAAGGATTGATTCTCATGAACTGCCGGCATCATGGAGCAGACACCAAACGTTATGATACCCCGCTCAGCCTAGCGGGGTAGCATTCCTCGCTCCCTTATTTGCGTACAGATGCACCACTGCACGCTACGTAAGAGGTCTTTATCACTCGAGCTTATCGGAGCTCCCCTGCACAGAAGCTTCCCCTCTGGGCCAGATTGTCCCGTCTCCACGGAGGACCAGCTCCACCACGGGCTTATTTCTAAACCAAGCGGGCTTTGAACGTTCCCCGCATCTTCTACATCAATTGAACAATCCCCGTTATCTAATACTACTGCTTCTCTTTAATTGAGCTTTCAATCTTTCTCTTGTACACCTCCAAATAATTATACACGCTTTCGACCTTCACCATGGGAACGAAAGGTCTCCGTACTGCCGCCAAAGTCTCTCTAGACATACCAGCAGCAGAACAGCCATGCCTACACGTACGCTCCCTCTCCATGCCCAATCTCTTATTCTCGAACTAACCTGAACTTTTACAGAATCGCTGGCACCCAGACGGTCCGCCCCTTCCATCCCACCTCCCTCTGTTTCCCCCCACTAACCTCCCCCAGTCCCCTCGGCTGGTACCATCGCCAACAACGAAGTCGTCAAGATCGAATGCGTCGACTGGACCGGCGGGCAGATCGGGAACAACGACTCAGCCGACGACGTTAAGAATGTCGACCTGACAAAGATACACTACCTGACCGGGCCGTTTGATATCGAGACCGCGGAGCCTGGAGACGTACTGGTGGTGGAGATCCAGGACGTGCAGCCGTTCCAGGACCAGCCGTGGGGGTTCACGGGCGTGTTTGAGAAGGCGAATGGAGGGGGTTTCTTAGATGAGCTTTATCCGAAGGCGTAGGTTGCTGTTCTCTATTTAGTTAAACAAAGAGGAGGATAGTACACTACCTACTACAACAGGGAGATATAAAAGCATGGTGCAGAAGGAAAAGAAAGCTGGCCTTTATAGAGAAGAACATAATGCTGATAGAACCGGTGCGAGTTTAGAGCAAAAGCCATCTGGGACTTCGAAGGCATCTTCTGCTCCTCGCGCCACATCCCCGGCGTCCGCTTCGCCGGCCTCATCCACCCCGGCATTTTGGGCTGCGCGCCTTCGCCCGAGATTTTGGCAGAGTGGAACCGCCGCGAGGGCGAGCTCATCACCGCACACTCGCACCTGGATCGCGACGTTGCCCTGCCACCTAACCCGACGAACGTGCACGCCGGCAGTGCGAACGCGTCGCTGAAGGAGAAAATCGGGAAGGAGGGTGCCCGGACGGTCCCCGGCCGCCCTGAGCATGGCGGGAACTGCGATATCAAGAATCTGAGCCGCGGGAGTAAGGTGTATCTACCTGTGCATGTGAAGGGGGCGAAGTTCAGTGTCGGGGATTTGCACTTCTCGCAGGGCGATGGGGAGATTTCGTGTAAGTCCCGGATATAGATCATACTTTATTGAGGCGAGGGTGAGGCTAACGCATAGCAGTCTGTGGTGCTATTGAAATGGCTGGTGTCATAACCATCAAATTCAGCGTTATGAAGGGCGGCATGGCGCAGCTAGGCATGAAATCTCCCATCTACGTCCCCGGCCCCGTGGAGCCGCAGTTCGGACCGGGCAGGTACATCTACTTCGAGGGCTTCAGCGTAGACGAGCACGGGAAGCAGCATTACATGGACGCGACAGTTGCGTATCGACAGACAAGCCTGCGAGTGATTGAGTATTTGAGGCGATATGGTATGTTATTGCTACGAAAGGCGGGACGATGATAAAAGTACTTACGAGGAATGCAGGTTACGACGACTACCAGATCTACCTCCTCCTCTCTTGTGCACCAGTTCAGGGACATGTGGCTGGGATTGTCGATGTAAGAGATCTCTTGCTTTCAGGAAACCAACATTGCTGACTAGCTTACTAGATTCCAAACGCGTGCACGACCATGGGTCTGCCGATCGACATCTTCGACTTCGATATCTCGCCCGATAAGCCTGCAAAGAAGATGGATATGGGCGCTTGTGCAAAGGCTAGCTCATAGATGTCTCTGAACTTGTCATGTTACTGAGATTTATTCATTCGAAATATAATTGGTCACTAAAACCTTCTATCGAACGGTATAATACAATAACTCGTCTCAGATCCGTGTGCCCTTGTCTGTCGCTGCTTAAAGTTCCTCGATGCATTTGTGAAAATCTAAACTTTGTTGTTTGGATCAATCAGTAGTTAAGCTCGCCGGGCCGCCTTAGGCAGTAGCTGATGGAAAGACACACTTAGCTGTGCTGTTCGTCACTCCAGGTTTCTATGGACATATTGGAGCACCTCAAGCTGTGGCAGAACAGTGTACATGGATCAAATGACGACGTACTGTATACCATACAAAACTGTACTCTTATCTCCTTCCGCAAACGCCTGGCCCATGGTATACCCAAGCCCTCAACCCCCTTCTAAACACTCCGAACTCCAAGCTCCATAATGCGAAAATCCCAGCCGCTAGATCGCTGTCCCGTTCATCGTGCTTCATAACCCAGCCTAGAACGCCCAGCCCAATTCCTACAACAACACCATCCCCACCGCCACCCCAATCAACGAGCACAGCGCAACATCCCACACCCTCACCTCCCCCCTCCCCCAGCCTCCCGCCACCCTCTCACCCCCGGACCCCGACGCAGTCGGGCTCGCCGCACCCGTCCCCTGCCCCTTCTGCTTCTCGCTCGCACTCGCCGCCGCCGCCAGACTCGCACTCACACTCGACGCCGACGCCGCCGCCGCAGACTCAGCAAGGATGCTGCTCGTGGCAGCCGCGAACACCGCCGTCGCGGGCGAGAAGCCCGACGCAGCCGCCAAGCACGCCGTGGGCAGCGAGAAGTTGGTCGCGAAGACCGTCAGCGCCGTCTGCGCCGGCGGCAGGGCGACTTTGCCGAGATGCGCCTTGAAGTCGGCGCCGACGACGAGGTCGATGCCGACGGCGGGCTCGATGAGGACGAGGGGGCCGAGGTTGTGCAGCACGTCGTTGATGGTGGAGGCGGGGAGGGCGGTGTTGTTGTAGGTAGCTGGGAGCGTGGAGTCGGTCGAGTTGAGGGCGTTGCAGGCGGCGTCGGTGGAGGCGTTGGAGAGGGTGGAGATGGTGGCGGAGAGGGAGGGGAGGTCCAGGAAGACGGAGACCTCGGCGGTGAGGTCGCCGATGGTGTTTTGGGCGAAGGAGAAGCTAATGGGGATGGTGGGGCGGAAGGCGGCGGTTACGGAGAGGGAGACGTCGGTGGTGTTGAAGGTGAAGGGGAGGAGGGTGGTGGTTGGGACGCTAGGTGGTGTTAGAGAAGTAGGAGACGGGGAGGGGGAAAGTACGCACAGGCCTTTCATGTTGGATTGGGTTAGGTTTCCAAAGTTGACCTTAATGGAGGAGCCGGTTGGGGTCTGGTGGTATGGTTAGAAGGGATAGAATTGCATTAGGGGATGATACTGACTTCGAGGTCAAAGCCGTAAGTTAGCTCGACTGCACCGTTGATCGCGAACTCTATAGCAACGACCGCTTCGAAAACTATGCCAGCCTGTCCGATTCCTGGGATCTATGTGAAGTCAGTTCTGCACATTCGGCCTAACCAGGGTACAAAGGCAGTACTCACAACAAACCCTACGACAGGCGCCGTAAAAAGCGAGTGTTGAAAAGCCGCAGAGTGTGAAGGCTGCGAGCTGAGCTCGACATGCGCAAAGAAGCTGTTGAGTTGAAGCTCGATTGTTCCAGCTTGGATGATATCAAAGGCGCCTCCATCCCCATCGAGGACATTAAAGTCAAAGGTAAATTTTCCAGACGAAAGAACCAGAAACCCGTGCGTGGTGCAGTTTTTACACCCTATTGTGAAGGGTAATTGACTCAATGGGTTGTTTGGAATCGTAGGGAACGTAGTATCAAGTTCTTGGAATGAGAGGTCTATGACAGCGGAAGTAGCTGTTGATGCTGCCGTGGATGGCACTACTAGGGACGGTATAGCGGTAATATTCGGTGCTGAAGTAATGGTCGACGTAAGGGTATGAAGGCGTGTAGAAGTAGTATGGACAGTTTGGACTGCATGGCTCTCTGTGGTGGCGCTAGATGGAGACTCCCGGCGGAGCACACGATCGTGGCGACGAAACAAATGAGGCTCGTTGGTATGTCCAAACTCGATTTCGAACGTGCGGAAGGCCTCTTTGAATGGGGTCCGTGTGACTTCCATCACGAGTGATGAGCCGTCTTCTGAGACAGTCAAGCCATGCACTCTATTCGTCGAAAGACTTTGGTTAGCTGAGAAAGTACGCAAGGGGTATGCGATCTTACTTGAATATTGAACGCTCTCCTTCAGCATTGCATGTAAAGTGAGATGTGACTGCAAAGGCACCATTTTCGTGATGGCATGCATGTTTGGTAGCTTCAGCGTCTTTTGGCGAATCGAAGCGGAGTTCAATCGTAGACTCGGTACAACGAATATGGCTGAGAAACTGTTCGATGTCCTCCAAGACTAGGATTGGGGCTTCAGACTTGATTTGAACGGATGACACAAAGGCCGAACTGTCGCCGTATTGGTTTTCAGCTGTAGATACCGTGAGCGCATTGCTGAGAAGGAAATCCAATCCTTTCCTACCTTCGGCGTAACGGAGGTCGGCTGTGAATCTCCTTTGAATTCTCTGGTCTCGACTAATAAGATCCGCTTTCTTTGATACCGCCCTTAGTTGCCGGGAAGGTGGGCTGGAGTGTCCCCTTGGAGAGTATGGTACAGCTTGTATTGGCGATGGTGTTGAGTAAGCGCCACAATTCGCAATTAATGGAAGAACGAGTAGGAACAAGGCCCTCCAGCTTGACTTCGGCATGGCTGAGCGACAATACTAGAGCTCGTGACTCGCTCAAATTCGAGAGAGAACAGCAAAAGATCGAGAAGGAGTCTGAAGCTGGTATGTATATGTGAGAAAAGAATACAAGTATGAACGCTGAAATGCAACGAGAATGCTGAAAATTCAAAGGCCTGCTGCAATACAGATACACAAATGTAGATTTGGACTTTGAAGTAAGAGAATCCTACCGGTAAGCTGTATATATCAACCCCATCCTCCATACGGCGCAGCACCGCACGGCCTCCCTCACCTGCCTCATTCCGACGCCCCAAACACATCCATATGCGCAATCTCTGTTATGCTCAGCCGCGGGGGAGCGCGGTAAGCTGTCCAACGTCTCAAGAAGCCGGGGCTAGCTCCAAAACGGTAAATAGGTAGGCTGGAGGACGTGAGCTGCTACAAATGCCTGAGGCGAAGACCATGCATCACAGGGTATTGTTCGCAACAGAAGTGCAGAGGGGCACTGCCCTTGGCCGACTTCAAACAGGTGGTGCATGCCCAGAACGCATGGCTGAGCGGGATGAGCCCTGAGGCTTGGGGGCGGAGGGGAGGACCCTGGGGTTCGGAGACTTGCTGCCGAAGTGGCACGGTTTGAACATTGAATCCTTCACCATGGATGAATTCTTACTAGTTGGTAGGCTCTAGATGGCATTGAGATGGTGGTTGCTGCTGTGGTTGTGAGGAGTTCAAGCCATCGGGAAGTGAGTTCCACACGAGGTCTTCATAGCTTGCGACTACCAACAGAGCCTGGAATACCGATCGGTGAACATGAGGCGTATCAATATCTACAGAAGGATTTCAGAGCCGAAGCGGCGTCGGGCGTTCCCTTGTTCGTGGTGGTCCGGTACAGAGCGCGCTTGAGCCAGGTCAAGATTGGACGCTGTGCCGCAGGAGTGCGTTTTTCTGATATATGCATCTTCATAACATGCAGCGTACCCATCAAGATATCACCAACTTACTTAGGCGCGCGCGTTGAACGATGCTTGCGATGATTGCGCTGGCAGTGGAGTTGGTGGTGGGCGTGATGTTGGAGAGGCGAAGCTGTTCGCTCCAAGACTCAAGAGGCACGCAAAATGGTACCATCGTGGGTAGCTTCAAGATCTACAACGGTTTGAGACATGCCAATCGTTTCATCTCGGGGGACAAGGCATACACTGCACACTTGCAATCCTTATCCGCCTTGAAAGGCAGTGTCGGAGCGACTGTTTCAGCATGGTGTCGTTTGGAATACTTGTAGACACCGCTCCCATCCTTCGTTGATGACTGAAGAGCGCAAACAGGTTGCCAAAGGCGGATACGGAAACCCACAGCATATAATTACACCGGAATCTCATCTTCGATCAAGCACTTTTGAAGGCTGTGTCTGTTACTTTGAAATTGAGCTCGTCGATCAGAGCTAACGACCCTCGTTGTCTAATAATATCTACGAATGCGGGAGACGCGCATGTACAAGTTCCATGCTCCACGCAACCTACTATCCAAGACCCTGTGGGTATCTCTGTTAAAGAATACAACCCTAAGATTATTACAACCGAGAATAGGTGAAGGAGATCCCAACGCACGCTTTCCAACGCTGCATAACGACAAGGAATAGATTCGTACAAAACAACCGTTACATGAACGCTCCTGGACTCCCACGTCCACTCTTCTCAATGTCTTTGCCGTGTGTCGTGTCATATCGGTCATCATCGTCAGTGTCGTCGTCTTTCTTCTGATTGCGTGCTCGCGGCTCGAACGCAAACTGGGGCAAACTTGACCCCGATGGTACGGTTTCTAGCCGGTGGCCTCTTAGGTCTATGAAGCCTTCTTCTGTGTCTGAGTAATCGGGCGGCGAACCGCCATAGTCTGGAACGCCGAGCAAATTCTGAGAGTCGCCCTTGACCAGACCAAGGCGCTCCTCTTCCGTTGTTCCATCAGTGCGTGGCGTATGGTCCTTGCTACTGGTCCTTCTAGACGAGAAGCTCAATGTACCTCGAGACGTAGGTCGAGCTGATTCACTTCCTTCTCCAGTGCTTTCCGCCCTGTTTCGATGGAAGACGTTCTGGAACGAGAACTGTCTCTTGGCAGTATGTGGAGGCGGTCTTGGAGGGGCTAAGCTATCTTTTGATTTCCCTTGGTCCGCCTCAACAACGGGAGCCCAGTGGATAGCTGGCTCATGTGGCTTGTAGCTGGTGTCTTGTTGCATGTCTCTTTGCAACCCGGCTGGTAATCCATAAGTATGGGCTGTTGGGATATCGGCGGACCCTGGGGGGCGGTCCTCATCCTTTGGGAAGTGCAAACCCTCCATTGGGAGAGGAGATATAGGCTGATGTGATCCAGATTTGCCCCTAGATCGTAACCGGGTAAAGAAGCCGGGGTGAACGTCGTCTTCGTCACTCATAACAGACTCATTCTCGTTGGGAAAATGGGACATTCCCAAAGGCGGATGTATAGTCTTCCGCCGCTGCAAAGGTGATTGTCCGGGCTCTAGGACGGTCTTGCGCCTCCGCAGGCCGTCCCATTCGACTTGTTCGTTCTCTCCAATCGGGGCCATGCGTTCTTCTTGTAGCTTCTTGGCCTCCTGAACTTGTTTCTCTTGTCTCGCCACTGAAAATGAGCGAAGAATAGCGCCACCTCCACGGATAGTGTCAGCTCTAGGCTCGTACTCCGGTTCTTCTTGTTCGGCGACAGTTCGGACTTGATCAAGATCGCCCTTGAAGACAGCCGCGTCAGGGACATCTTTGGCGGACTTGGAGAGTTGGAGTAGCACAACTCCGGCGCAAATCTGCAAGAACCCCATGATTACAGTGGAGATACTCGCTGCCGTGCCGTGGAAACCCTGGAATAAGACCGCGGAGGTGACGATGGTTGAGCTGGTGAAAAAGACGTAATATGTAGGAGTGACAAGGGCGGCATTGAAGAGATTCAGTGCTTTCTGTGTCATATTTAGCAAGCTTTTCGATACATGAGGGCAATAGAGCACTTACGTTCAAAAATATGATCTCTGTGACTAGGGTTGAGATTACGAATACAAGGAGGACATAGATGAACCATTGGTTGAACTGGGCTTTCCCGCCAGCTTGCGCGACGATAGCAGCCCCAAGGCCTTGGGTAGCCACGACGCTCAAGCCTCCAATGAGACTGCAGATGCTGAGATATACCATCATGGACTTCTTGCCGTACTTCGGTCCAAGCCATAAGGCTATAATGACACATGCCACGATAGTAACTCCGGCATAGCTGAGAAATCCTGGAGTAATAACAAGCTTCTTCATGTCCTGGATGTCGGAGACTGCCGACTCCTCCGGGGCATTGACAACGATGACGACGGATCCGATGATGCAGTTGAAGCAACCAACCTTGCCAACGAAACTCAGACGCTCTTTCAGAAAGATGGCGGACAGTATAGTAGTGACGACGACAGACAAGGCTCCGAGGGGAGTAACCAATATGGCATCCACGAAGGCATAGGCGGCAAAATTGCACAGCTCTCCGATTATCATCAAGGTCATGCCAGACCACCACCAGGCGTTCTTGAGATATCCATAGCCCTCTCCTGCCTCCTCGTTATATTTCACATTTGCCTTCAACAAGCCCATCTTCTTCAGCACAAATGATACACCAATGAATAGGCCCGAGGCTACGGCTAATATTAGGCCAATGACTTTGTAGACGGGGGGCCGCGGGGCGCTGTCGGATGCCCGCGCAGCCAGCGCAACCAGGTGCGCCGTAGTATCCATGGTGGAGAGCGTTGGCGCTCGGAGGAGGCCCAGGGTCGGCAAGGCTCGAATCGAGGGGGTTTGGGTCTAGGAAGAGGGTCGAGGATCGAGGATGGCTTAATGCAACCACAAAGCGAGGGACAAGGAGGGATAAAATGCAATCAAGAAAGGTTCAACCGCGGCGGAGGCATGAGTAGCAATTGGCAAGGCTTCAGCTGAAAAGAGGAGTGCGCGAGTGGCGTATATGGGTCACGCCGGCCAAGCTTTGTGATTAGAATGGACGCTGTTATGGGAATGTAGAGACCCGGCAACGGCGGTATTGGTGTTTGCGGCAGTCGAAGTCAAGCTGGAGGAGCGCAGAGGATGGCGAGGCAGAGGAGACGGGAGGAGGCAATTCGGACGCAGGGCTGCTTTCGGCTGGTGGCAGCTCAGAGGAGCTCGTAAGTCGTGGTGGAGGTCGAGACTCGTGGCTGGCGCGGGGATGAGGCGCAGCAGCTGGGTAGGTATGCAGGCGGGTGTTGGCGGCGATAGAGGTGCAGGAGGCGAGAAGGGCACAGGAGAGGCAGCAGAGAGGAGGATATACGGCGCAGAACAGGACTTGGTTCGCGGCGGCAGCGTGTTCCAGGGTGGCCGTGAAGCTCTGTGCTCGACTGGTTGCTACGAGGAAACGGCACAACGGTGCAACGTGCGTTACGGCCCCAGCGCCAGGGACGCAGAAGTTGCAAGTTGCGCGTCAGCCAAGAGTCCATCCGTCGCCCGACGTCTGAACACCACCGAGAGGGACCTGGGAAGACACCATCGCCATCGTCCAGCCGCCCGAAATAGACAGCCAATCCCTCGTGCAGCCGCCCACCGTCAACGTCAATGGCTCCCGCCGCGATCGACCCCGACACCCGCCACCATGGCTCCGACATCTTCGCCGCCAGCTCCATCGCCGACATCCACCAGACGCTGGCCCACCTCACGCGCCAGGAGGCCTCGGTCGCCGAACGCCTCAACACCCTGATCGCCTCGCAGAAGGACCTGTCGCGTGAGCTCGGCCGCCTCGATCTGCTGCGCGCCCACCTCGGTGCCCAGGCCGTCAACACCAGAGCTATCAGCAATGGCATGCTCTCTGGTGCGGCCTCTACCGCCAACCGCATTTCTGGCGCCGTCAAGCGCCTGGACCACGAGCAGGCCAACGTCAAGGCCACGCTGGAAGTCGTTGAGCAGGTGGCCGAGCTCAAGTCGTGTGTGCTGGGCGTCAATGGCTCAATGGGTGCTCCCCAGGACTGGGAGACTGCCGCTGGGTACCTCAGTCGAGCCTCCAAGATCCCTCCAGAAGTCATCAATGGCAGTTTTGCCGAAGAAATAGTTCCCACTGCTGAAGTTCCCGACCCTCCGCGTGTCACCCTGGATGCTGCTGCCGAGTCTCTATGTGGCCTCTTCCTGCGTGAATTCGACAAAGCGGCCACTGAGGGAGACGGTGCCAGAGTTACTAGGTTCTTCAAGCTCTTTCCCTTAATTGGACGATCCGATGTAGGTCTCGATGCCTACGGGCGTTATGTCTGCCATGGAGTAGCGTCGAGAGCCCGGACGAACTTGAACTCCGGCAACGCTGCGCTAAGAAGAGATGGCTACTTCTACGGGAACACACTAACCAAATTATTCGAACACATCGCCCAGATAGTCGACGGCCATGAGCCCCTAGTAGAGCGCCATTACGGGACAGGCATGATGGTAAAAGTCATTGAGCGTCTCCAGATCGAAGCAGACATTCAGGGCGGCATTGTTCTCGATACCTGGCACGACGAGAAGATAATTGACAGGAAGCTGACTGACATCAAATCCTACGCTTTCTCCTTCCTTGTGCAGAGTTTCCTGCCTGCGCCCAAGCCATCCGCAGGAACCCCTCGGTCCAACTCACCCGCAAACGCTGCTGGTCGCTCGAGCGAGGATGAGGGTGTAGATATGAAGGAAGTCGACAGCATTCTAGGCGAAACAGCATTGATGCTAGGGCGCTGGGCTCTTTATTCTCGGTTCCTAGCCTCGAAATGTGCTGTAAGTATTCTATTCAACACGGCAGCCGATGTGTGCTCATTATTTAGACTCCTGAATCAGACATCACGCCTGGCAGTGACCCACACGGACTCAAAATACCCCCTTTCCTCTCGACTAGCAATCTCTACAAAAAGGTTTCCACCCACTTAATAGAGCCCTTCAATATTATGACGACTTTCTTCTTCCGACGCTCTGTGGAGAAGGCTTTCCAGCTTGATGAATCTCCCTCTGATCTCAATTTGAACCCGAATAAGCCTTTGGGTTCGAATCCGCCGTTCATCACATCGGCCGTGGACGATGTCATGTACATCGTAAATCAAGTATTGCAGCGCACTCTGTCCACTTCTCAACGCTCAGTCGTCGCTAGCGTTGTGCCCACCATTGGACGTGTTCTAGGATCCGACTTCGTGGGCATGATCCAGCGGAAAATGCGAGATGAAAGCTACCCAAAGGCTGTGATACAAGGCGCCTTGCCTCCTGAGGACAAAGTAATTGCATTTCTCATACTAGCCAACAACGTTGATATCGCAACAGACTACATCAAGAGAATCGTAGACCAACAGGTAGGGCCCCGTCAAGGCCCTATAGATAACGCGTCCGAAAAATCGAGTTCCCCGCTAGACGACCTTTTCCCCTTTGGTCACGACGCGACCTTTGTTGAGCACACTCTCCGGTCCATGGAACAAACTTTCTCTACCAAGGCTGGCGAACTCCTTCATGACAGCATCCAAGTCACATTCCACCAAGTTCTCAAGCCTCGCATTCGACCCATTCTGGCTGAAGCCTTCCGCGATATCGACTACGCGCCCAGCGCTACAGAAGATCTTCATGGGAACCGCGATGGTGACGAATGCCCCGATGGCGACGATGCTGATCTAGTAAAGTCACGATTCGACCGCGGTTGGGGCGCCTTGATTCGCCCGATAAAGCGCATTTTGACACCTGCCAACTTCGACCGCCTGCTCACATACGCGATAGATAGACATTTAAGCGGCGCCTTAGAGAAGCGCATCCGAAGTTACTATGGCCGTATCAATGAACTCGGCGCGGTCCGTCTAGAGCGCGATATCGCTGGCATTGTGAGCGCGGCGGTTGCAGGCGGGAAATACGGGCTCCGAGACTCATTTCTCAAATGTACACAGATGACCATGATTATGAATATGGAGGAAGACGAATGGGAGGAGGTTGTGAACGAAGAGCCTGGGAAAGAGAGCGGTGTTGCATGGGTTATGGACTTGGAGGAAAGGAAGAGGGTGAGAGCTCTTGTGAAGGAGAGGGTTTGAGCAAAAATGGCAGTCAAATTAGATGTTGGTCACCGCGTATTCCGCCTCGGAGACCAGATGAGGAACATACCAGATGGGATTTCGCAGCTAATAACATCCGGTGGACCGGCTCCTATTTCTGCACATGTCGACTTAAGCCTATTCCAAAGTTCTGATTTGGGGTCTCATAGACTTAACATGGTAAAAAATGGTAGAAGTTAGGCTCTAGGAAGGTATAAAATTCAGGACGTCGTAAATCGAACCGGAGAATCAGGTCAACTTTCATACCGTTGAGATGTATGAACGGGAGCCGGTCCGTCCGATTTTCACTCAATTTGAGCGTAGCAAAATTCGAGATCATGAATCATAGGGTCCGTCCAACGAATTTGACCAGACCTTTGGATGCTGGAGTTCCTCCTTAGCACGTAACTGCTTTCAAGATTGTTTTTCATGGCCTGATTCACGAGCTCCGACAAAAACATATCAAAAACGGGTGTAGATCGCACGGACTGGCTCCTGTTTATACATCTCAACACTTTGTAATCTTCCCCAATTACGTGTTCAGATTTAGTGTCTCATGGACGATTACCCACATTCATGGCCCAATTTACAATGTCCGGCAATAGTGTGTCAAAATCGAGTGCAGATCACACGGACTGGCTCCCGTTTATACATGCAAACACGCCGTATTGTTACCTAAATCTACTGGCCTGATTTACGGCCTCCCGCAATGACATGTTGAAACCGAGTGCAAATCGCACGGACTCGCTCCCGCTGGTGCATCTTAACACATTGTAATCGTGACCTAAATCCATATCCTGATTTACAGCGCCCTAGCCTTTGCATTTCAAAATGCGAGTGTTTTCAGCCCCATAATTTGGACCAAAACGACCTACATTTCAGATATAGAAATTACTCCCACTTGTCCATCTCAGAGCTACTCTCTTATCATCAGCAACTTACCGTTGATGTCGAAGCCCTCCGATATCCATCACGTGGACACAATCAAACCCCCAAACCAACCCACTGAACCAAGCCGATCCTGTAAATCCCCGTTTCACCCCCCACCACCAATCCCCCTCCCAACCCGCCAACCCTCAAATCCTCAAACACGTCAAGCTCCCAAAACCCTGTATCAGAAACCCACAGCCCCGTTTCATCAAAGCATTCGCCTCGCCCCAAATCGCAGCTATCTCCCCGCCTTATCAACCCCCTAATCCGATAACCCCCAACGTACTAACCCACACACACGCACCCCAGCCCTACGCAACCACCACCGATCTCCAATGCCTAATCTCAATCTCAGTTTAACAAATACCCATCGTAAATCTGAACCATATTCCCCCACCGGCGGAGGCCCCGACTCCCCCCCATTTACGTATCGTGTGATGAACCCTGATCGGTGAATGGGGTACATACATAGAAACAGCTCATATCACACCACTACAACATGAACACGAGAGCAATGCTTCCCCCACCACCTCGAATCCTTCAAGGACAAGATGTGCATTAAACGCGACGGGAGTAATGCAACAGCGGGCGGCGTCCACATGCCGAGATGCCGGCTCGCATGCGGATATGAAATAGAGCCTCTTAGAGATACAATACAATACAGCCTTTTCCTCCGTCCGGGGCGACCCAGCCGCTAAAACCAAGCCACAAAACCACTGTAGAAAGGTTGCATTTCCGCACGCTTCCAAAGGGGGGATGGGGAGGGGTGAAATAGTAACAAACCCCCTAACCAATCGATATCACAGCCACTTCAACATTCGCCCGGAAAAGGAAGGGTCGACCAGGGTTCGTCGACTCAGGGTTTCCGCGATAGCTCATCGGCACAGAAAAGACAGACCTTGTGTGCATAGTTACAATATGCGGCCGCGGAGTGCCTTTGCAGAAGGGCACGAGCAACGAAAAGGCACGGGCCTACGCAGCGGCATCTGGGGTCCCGCGAGCCCGCTGTGGCGGTTCTGCCGGCGATTTGCAGGCGCGCGCACGGCCAATTGGCTATGGGGAAGCATTTGCGGGACATGCAGGAGGGTCTGTCTTTCGCTCCATCAGGAGCTGCAAAGCGCGGAGGCGTGAATTGGGGGGGAAAAAGAGGCGGTGTCTGGCGGGCAATTCAGGGCGGCGAGCTTTGCCGAAGGCACAGGTGCCACATCGACGAAAGAGGGGCAGGGTCCTGGCAAGCGTTTCGATTGGGGGCCGAGTGGGAGGGCGATCTTGTAGATCGCGTCGGCGACTTGGGAGTGGTGCTGAGTGAGCTAGCAGGCTGAACGGTGAGGTTGTGGCGAGCGCATCGAATGGCCCTGATGCGTAGCTGGGCGGTGTGTTGGGTGGGTGGGTAGCTTACTTAGGTAGCGAGGGATACGAGATACTGTACTTCGCCATGCTAGGAGCTTGGAGTTTGATTGGATGGGAACGAATGGCTGGTGGTTGATCCTAAGGAAGGATTCTCTCGCGCGGTCCCGTTGCGGTCTGACAGCTGCGGAGTCGGTTCGCTCATGCACATGTATGTACCTCCATGTACCCTCCGCCGCTGTCATCATTGCAGTATTTGTTGGTTTCGGGCTCTAGGTCTAACAGAATTCCCGCAGTGCCGATTAGGCGATTTGGAATCTGAGACGCAGATTTGAGGCAGGAAGTAGAATAGTTGACTTACTTGAAGTAGTAGAGTAGCGTTGCTGAATCAAGATCGGGAGCGGAAGGGTCCTGCAGTTGCTGACTACCTACATTAGTTCTTGGCGTTAAAAATGCCTACGTCCGAGTGTGCGTACGACCCTGGGGTTGAGGAAGTGGAGTAGGTGGGGGATGCGCAACAGGACAGATTACAGAGGGATTCCGTGGCGTGTCTCATGGTGAAGATTGGGGGGGAGTTGCTGAGAGTGTTTCCATGTGATCTTCAAGTCGTGGCACGAAAAGGGAACATGGGTTTCCTGCAAGGGCCCACTTTTGAAGGTTTCTGCAATGTCCGCGCGATGGCAGGATTTGGAGATGCTTTTACTTGACGGGAAATGGCGGGGAAGACGGTTCATATCCTGGCAGACATGTGGTGCAGGTGGTGAGTCGATGATCTTCTGAGCTTCAAGGTTGCTCGTGCTAGTGGATGGGTTCGGAGCTGCATTGAATAGGCCAGGGCGCGCGTGACAGATTTCCGGATTGGGACTGTGAGACATGACGGTCCTTTCGGAAGATAGACCATCGCAAATATGGGGATCGACCATGGAATCAAAGCCTTGAGAGTAGCTATGCTATGTAGGTTCGGGTTAGCAGATCCATATTCGCCCATTCGATAGAAAAGACTAATATTGTACTGTAAGTGCATGAGGTACGTCTTGTATATAATTGGTCCATGAAGAGCTAAAGCATGATAAAGATGACCGGCCTACGACTAAAATGATCTCCACGGCCTCCAGTCAGGTAACGGAATTAGCGTATATCTCGTGAATACAAGCGCGCATCTCGCAAGCCAAACGGCCCGTTGAGCTATGAAAGTGAGGTGCAGATGGCCCAAGCTGCAATCCTGAAGAATTATATTGGAGTCAGATGGATATCCCCGCCAAGTCTTCAAACTCAATTGAAATGACTTCGCCCTGCCATTTCAAATCAAACATCGTCAGGAAACCCAACATGCCGATATCCGGTCCTCACTCCACGACCATCTTCTTTGATCCTCGACTTCACCCGACAGATATGCTAGGATCTAGGAACACGGCACGCGGCACCAGGCACACCAGTCAGGCACCGCCACGAAGTGCCTGCGGCCTTGGACGGCTTGCCTAGCAGCCATGTCCTCGGCCCGCTGCATATCCCGTCGTCAGCTCCGCGGACGCACCGGCATATTCACACTCCAGTGAACATCAGACACGTGCATAGCAACCGTGAAGAGGCTGGGCTGTGGGTTGAGTTGCTGCATCCGGGCGGCCAGCAGAACTGCATTGACAACTCATGCTAATGCAAGGTACTTCCACGTACCTGAGCACGCACCCAAGGTTCCCCTGCCTGGTGCTCGGCATGTTCCTGCGTTGCGTGTTCGACGCAGGGCGACGGGCGACGGGAGACGGAGCATTCCGGCCAGAGACGATCGATGGCGGGGAAAAACGAAGTAAATGCTGAAGCACGGTGGCATTGGACTCTGTTGAACTGACCACTCAGCAGCGGTTATACGGCCACGATGCGAGTCGATGCGTGTGCCTGTATATTGCTTTGGCGGCACGAACATGCAGTAAGGCTGACGGACCGCGGGATGACGCACTGGGGATTACCGTTGGCTCCAGTGAATCTAAGCTCGAAGTCCAACGACATCGCATTAGCAATTGCCGCATTGACCGCGCGGTGCATGTCCTGCATGCCTCTCGAGACAGGAAACGCATTGTAGCGGCGGGTGGCCAGCGCAGGAGCAGGACCTGTTCTTATAAGCTGCTGGATTGGAGGACTTGAGAACGGAGCTTGCTGATGCGCGTTTTGAGCTGTCGGACCCCCGCAGATGGTTTCCCAACAGCACGGCTCAGCGGCTACGAAACAGACATGGCACTGGAGCCACACCTCGCATGGTCCCCCTGATGCCGCCATGCTGCCTTCAGTGGTGCTGACGGGTGCAGATGTTCGTGGTGCTGGCCGGGAGTCTGGCCAGCATCCAGACTCGTCCTCTAGAGCATGAGCTGAGAAATGGCGAGATACAAGCAGTAGCTCCAAGGCGATCTCGCTAGCAACGCGCTTGCAGCCCTAGCAGACTTACGGTGAAAAAATAAAATGGAACAAGCCGAAGGTCGCACAGCGTCGGACATGGCATAATTGGATTGCGCAAAATTGAATTTCAAGAACGACATTGGCGAATGTTACGCCGCCAGAAATCGAAAATATGCCAAGCAAACGTTTGCCAACGGCCTCCCAAAGTTTTCCTGTCCGGGTATCGCCGTGATCAAAAGAAGCTCCAGTCAGAAGCCAAGTGTGCAGGAATATTGGAAATAGATTCGACGACCGTATCTGTGCCGCGGCCCAGGCCGCAGCACCAGATTTAGAAACGCTTTCCTAAGTGGCATGATACTTTTGAACGTATGAAAGATGGAACAGATAGAAACTCCAGAGCAGGCCTTCGCCAAGACCAGAGAGCCCAAGATACCACCGTCATGCACCTGTTCACGCCCCCACCTAGCACCAAGCTCTGTACAATTGCAAATGACTACCTAGGAGCCCATGAATTCCGTGAACGTGTCCCCAACACCCAGAACGCCTTCCTCATCATGCAAGAGGGCCAGAGGTGCAGCTCTGCCTAAAGTAGTCTAACGCTCACCATGCGCGCATCCGTAGTCTATCGAATCGTCGCTGACCACCGGTGAGTGGCGCCGTGGCCGTGTAACCCGTCATGCGGCCGCCTCGCTCGCTCACCCAAATAAAAACGAGCCCGGGGTTCGTGTTGTCCTCGACCAAAAAGAGTGTAGGCCTCGATAGATTGGGGAGAACAAGAGCTCGGGCACCAGAAACTGTAGAGTAAGGACTGTGGACGAGGCTGTGGGCCAAGCGCGACGATGGTGTTGCTGTCGAGAATGGGGCGGCGTGCAAACGTGTAAAGCCGCTGGGTGCCCTCGAGGGACGACTTTACACATTGGAATCGTATTGTCGCAGCCTGGTGGCCTAGTGGCTCAAAGAATTACGCATTTCGTGTTCTTCTCGCTGCCGTGCTTTCCTCGTGAGCCGCCGGCACGTTGCCCGTTTCGACCGTATCTGGCTGCGTCGCGATTACCGTAACCATCTCCTCGAGTTTTCCTGTCCGATTTGTCTGCCCGCGACGACTTGTGGCCCTGGCCAAAAGACTGTTGGCGTTGTCGCCTCAGCTGCCGCACGACATCGTAGAAGGCCTTCTCAACATTCACGCAATTCTTCGCGGAAGCCTCCACAAAGTCGCATCCCAGCTCGCGAGCGAGCGCGCTGCCTTCCTGGGTCGAGACTTCACGTTCTGTCACCCTGTCGCACTTGTTACCCACTAGCATGACAGGCGCCGGGCCGAAAGCAGACCCGTTCGATGATGCGCTCAGTGGCGAGCCGGGGTATGTTGGTGATCCGGATAGCGATGATTCTTTAACCCGCTGAATTTGGTGGTGAAATTTTTGGATGCGTGCGAAGGACGACCGAGACGAGATGCTATAGACCAGCACAAAGCCCTCGCCGTCCCGTATCCACTGGTCTCTCAGCGCGATGTATTCTTCTTGGCCTGCCGTGTCAAGCACTTCCAGCATGCATGACTGGGAATCAATCTGCACTTGCTTGCGGTACGAGTCCTCGATGGTCGGGTCGTATGTTTCGACAAAGTGGTTCAGGCATAGCTAGAAATACAATCAGCGGTTGGCATTTGGCAGGTGTGGAGGGGGCCCACCTGGATGGTCAAAGCTGTCTTCCCGACGCCACCGTCCCCGAGCACCACGAGCTTGTACAAAGTCATTTTCCCCGCCATGATGGAGAGGTGTTCGTCCGGAGACTGCTATGCTGCTTTCGAGTCGTGGGAAAGATGCGAACCAGACGTCTGGAAAAGGTGTTGAACTGATGGGCCAGCACCGAGTATATGGGCAGATCGGCCAGCACAGATAGCTGAAGTGACGCAAGCCGCAGCAAGATCCCACAGCCACGTAGTTACAGGCGACCTTGCACGGGTACGCAGAGCAGCTGATCAGGCTTTCTCAGACTGCCAGCTGGCCGGTGGTGGGCGAAAGGGATAATGCAAAACACGAAGGCAGTACGTGGCGGTCGTCCAAAACGTGTGTGGCAGAGAGAGCACAAGGTGTGCGTGCTGCAACGGCGACGTGCGGCTAGACGTAGTCGACTCAGGATCGATCTGGGTTCGACGTAGGACTGAGGTAAAAGTGGGAGCCGACTCGAGACGAGACGGGAGGTAGCACAGGATGCAGTGCACCACGCAGGACTGAGAAGCGACGGGAAAGCGGGGCGGGCCAGCAGCAACAGAAGTAGGAGGAGAGAGAAGAAGGGCGAGCGAGCACAGCAGAGCGGATTGGCGTCAATGAGCGGAGTGGAGTGAGACGGGCAGAGGATGGTGTTGGAGAGTCGAGGTGGTGGAGCGGCGGTGGATGGCCCGAAGGAGGGCGCGAGACGTCGTGCGGATCGCTTCCTGGCACGTGTTTCCACGTGAAGAGCCGTTTGCTGAGCAGTGCGCACGGCGCGGATATCGTCAGTGCAAGCAGTATCGCTGCAACAGCTCCTTCAGCGGCGTGGGAGGGGACGGGCTGCGTGGGGGACGTGTCTGGTTTGGAGAGGGGGAAGAGAAGAAGCAAATCGGCAAGATAGCTGGCCTTGGAAAGAGGAGAGGGCTCGACGAGCGGGCTCTGATGCACTATTGGACGAATGGACGGGCCCTCGATTTTCGGCTGGTCTGCACCCAACGCCCCGAGTGCGTCGCTGGGCACCACGCCTGCGCATCTCAAACGCCCCCGAGTCCCCGTCTGCATGTCCCCGACGTCCAAGCTGTCTGCCAGCCTTTGCCGTGGTAGGACCCATAGCCGAGTGGTCTCGTTGTTTCTGCCTCACCACCTCCCTTGGCGGCACCCCGATTTGACGCCGCTCTGCGCCCTCTCGAGCCTTCCCGCTGCACTCTCGCTCTTTTGTATTGTGCTATGACGCAACCGGGCCGCCTGCTTGAGACTCTGCGTCTTTCCAGGGACGTGGCGCCCATGCTGCCTGAGACCGCGACCTGCCCCATGAAGCTAACGTCCACCCACGCCGCCAGCACGCACCACAGCTTCAAGGCCGTCCAAGGAGGTTTCTGAGTCCTAAATTCTGCGACTGTGGGCCTCCCTGGACTGCTGCTGGTACTCCTGTTGCATCGAAGCCAGCGCCGGGGAGGGGGGCGCTGCTGGGGAGAGTTTGGAAACTGACAGCGCTGACCATGCACAAGTCAGTATGCGCAGATGGGCCAATTTACGCTTCAACGGAGCATCGCCAGTGGTGTCTCTGATGTGAGATATCCAATAAAGTCTACTGTGCGTCCAGCCAGTAGGCTGCTGGCTATATACGCTCAAATAGAGGGGTCGTATATCGTATGGTAGCCTCAGTCTCGACGCCGTGGACCCAGCTCTTTTCCTCGGTCACTAAGGGGAAGTGAATAGACAGTAGAGAGAATTAGCAAAGTCCAAAGCGATCGCCCTTCTGGGGCAGCTTGTTACCTTTACCGTGTTGAGCTTGGATGTACTACGGCCTTTCTTTACGTCCGGTGAACATAGCGCTAAACTGAGTCGATCCTGGTATACCTCTTTTCTGGACTAGTACTTAGCCGACTTGAAGATTGATTGGCCAGAACGTTGCTATTTCCCCCTAAAGGCGCCCGGAGTTGCTCCCTTATACGGTAAGTCTGTGGCTTATTATTAGAGAGTGACCACCGGACGTAAAGAGAGGCTGTAAGCGAGTACGCTTACTAACTAGCGTTTGGCACACGTGATCCGCGCTGGCCCTCGAAAGACCTCAAGATCGACTGCCGTACCGCTTGGTAACATTCCTCAAGCAGTTGCTAATTTCGTCTAGTACCGTGGTACTGTGCCTCTCCTGTGGGCCATCTAAAATGCACGCAGTACCATAATCGCTTTCACTCGCACAGTGGGCTCGCGTTGGTTGTTATTCGGACCTCCCTGGCCGCCCTACAGACTCCAGACTCCCAGCAATTGCGTCGTGACAGCAGGACGGGTCGACGACTAGCTGCTCCTGCGTTCTAGACGTACTGGCGGTTCCACACACAAACGCAGAGTCAGATACAGAGTCAAATCGCAGTCTCGCCCGACAACACCTCCTCCAGTCCGCGCCTGATTCAAGCCCTTGAGTCGCTGGCCGCCCCGCTCGCGGCACCATCAAGGTCCTTGTCCAGGCATCTGAGCAGCCTTGTAGCCGACGCCGGTGCCCAGCACGGCTGCAGACATGGCCACACTCATCGAGCACTGCATCCGCTGCTCTGGTGCCCTTGTTGCTGGGTCTGCTCCACAGCCGGCCGCAGCCTGGTTGACGAGAGAGGCTGTGTTTCGCGAGCGCCCGACGGCTGTGTCCCGAATCGCCCTTCCCCACAGCTGCAGAGGCCGTCTCCAGGGGCACGGTCTAATTTGACTGTGAGTTCTACCGAATCACTCTGGCATCCGTCTGAACAGCCTCACGCCGTGGTGCCAAAGTCAATATCACGGCTCGGTAGATGTGAGCCGTGGCATTCCATTCGTCGTATCAGCATCTTTGTCTTACTTCTTTTTTGCATCACGAAACAAAAAGACCTCGCGCACGCCTTCCATGGCGCACCACAGCTTCGCACGGAACGGATCGTGATAACCCCCTGAGAATTTGTCGCCGGTTTTTGCCGCGGCGCCAGGCCTTGCAGGTCGTGACGGTGCAGCCGCCTTTTGTATGTATGTCTGTCCCTACTGGGTAGTTGTGCGGTTAGGAGGCAGCGCAACGCCGCACTATGTCGATACGGCACGACTCGCTGGCACGACTCTCGAGCACACCTCGCTGGCACTCGGCGATGCTACGGTTGACTTCGAGCGGCCTCCCTCGCGCACAGGAGGAAGCACGGCAGGACGGCAAGGCTGACCCAGCCAGCAAAATGCCGTCTGGCCGCAGCGGCGAAGTTCACGGACCGGGTGCGGTATGGCGAGCAGCGGCGCCCCACACGGCCGTAGAATCGGCGGGATCACCTTAACCTGTGCCCGGGACAGCGCTACTGTAGGAGGGCGCCAGCACGATTCAGCATGTGCACCGAACTCTCTCCACGGGCCGCCCTCCCCATCCGTAGCTGATTCGTAAAACAGCAGCCCGGTCCCCGCCGGCGCTGTGAGCTCGTGCCTCTGCCACCGCTGCGGGAGCGCGGCGAGCTTCCGAATGCATGAGACGTGAGCCGTCGATTGTAGGCCTGTCTAGCGCGCCGACGGGCGCCGACCGGCTGTGTCTGGGTGATGGCCAGGATTCTAGAATGATTCGATGGCTGGAGCTTGGAGAGTGGTGTTGATATCTTGGTTCTGCTGGCGTATCGAGCAACACCAGAGCCTCGCGATAGTGGGGGTGGTGATGAGCGAAATGCATTCACCATTCGAAACAACCCCAGACACCACCCTTGGACGGAAGGATGCAGAAGAGCACTGTGCCTTCTGGAGACAAGCCACGGCATGTTCCCCTCCCGTCGACTGTGCACGTTTCCAAGACTCACCTCACACAAACGCTGGTCGCGGCTATCAAGACCCGCAGCCTCCCCTGCTGCTGCTGCTGCGGAGAAGAGCAGAGTCGTCTCCAAACACGTCCCTTGTCTGCTAAGAAAGGTGCCCGTGCCCGGTACCTCATCCGCCGTTGCAGGCCCTGCTGCCTCAAAGTATCAATACAAGCTCCACGCCATGCCAACAAACCATACATAAGTACATGAGCCTACACAAATGCGGGTTAAGGAGCGAACAGCTCACGCATGCAGCACGCCAAGTGGCCCCCGCAGCACACGATGAACACGTGAAGATAGTGGGGCGCCGGCTCGACGAGTACTGGAGGACTCGATTGTTAAACGAAAGTGTGTGTGCTGCAGTGCTTGCACGCCAAAAAAAAAAAAAAAAAACCGGCAATCTACCACGGCACTTGGGGCTTAACAAAAGTGGCACTCAGCAAGCCGCGGGGTGGGTGTTAACATGTACCTGTACCTATGCCACTGCTTGGAGAGTTTCAATGTATTCAAGCGGAATGGAAGATGTTCACCTTGGGCTATGTGAAAAGTCGCTGAAGCCATCCAAGCACTGGCAGACGGGTGTACACCCAGAAGAGGGCTTTGCGAGTGTACCACGGCACCATTGTGCCGCTCCCTGCGAGGACAGCCTGTAGTCGACACACATTGTAGATCGAAGTTATGCACCAGTAGCGCGAGCAATATACTTTGGAGCTTGAAAGTCTCCCGGCGACGTCGTCAATTGCAGTGTTCCGGCCGGCCGGTCTGACGTACCTCAACACCTCACTAAAAGGTTTACGGAGGAGCTCGCTTTTAGTTGATGCATAGCTAAAACCACATAACCATTGCATCAACCTCCAGGACCTACCACGAGGCCAAAAAAATTGCGGGAAAGCGCTCTACGCTTCTTGAGTATACATTTCTCTATTCTTATATCTAGATTATCTTGCATTCGAGAGTGTAGGTGCAGTGCACGGAAGTTGAGAGCATCTTGGCGTTATGCAACACTAAAAACGAGCTCCTTCGTAATGAAATGGTGGAATGATTTGCGTAGTTTACCCGGCTACCTCAAACGGCATTAACCTGCAGCTTTGTGAATGGACTTGTGCACGACTCTCAAGCGGGAGGCGGCCCGTTGCGACAGGGACGCTGAGATGAAAGAATTGAGCCGGCAGCACCAAGCCCGGCAGCAAGACGCAAGTGAGACACCCGTTTTGCGGCTCCGACTATTCTACCCCCCCCTTGACTTGTCATACTTTGCGGCCCGCACCAGCACCTATCATAAACACCACAGCACGCCCAAACCGTTAGAGTGGGGTACTCACCACTCCTGGTCCACGTTCCACGATCAGCGATATGACAGGCAGGAGGCGGGCTGCGTGGCACAGCACGGGCTTGAACCAGTTCCGCAGTCCCAACCACACGGTCACCAATCCCAACCATGGTAATTTTCAAGATTAAAATCCTTCGATGAGTCTGACACCACAATCTGCTCACAGCTTTGCCTTCACCCTCGCCTCGGGAGCTCTGTGCTTCTCGCTCCCCTTGTGCGTGAAATACTCCCTGATCTTGGCCCGGGCCACCTCGACGGCATCGATGTCTTCAATCGTCGTCGGAACCTGCACTTCCTTCGCAAACTCATCATGCGTTGCGTTCTCCACCAGCTCCCGGAGCACCCGCCGTAGCGTCTTCCCGCTCCTTGTCTTTGGGATCATGCCCTTGCCCTGTATCATGCCCCCCAAGCTCGCAATTGCGCCAATCTGCTCGCGGACCTTCTGCTGGACCTCCTTGAAGAGCTTATCGTCAGGCACGGCTGGGTGAGGGTGGTGGTGCGTGGATAGCGTTACAAACGCAAAGGGAAGGTGACCTTTCAGTGCGTCTGGAATGCCAACTACTGCGCATTCTGCGATATCAGGATGCGAAGTCACCGCTTGCTCAATGGCACCTAAAAAACCGTTAACGACAGAGCCTCGAGTCATGCTGGCCTTCATGTGAATGCTTGCCTGTGCTGAACCGGTGAGCCGCAACGTTAATGATGTCGTCTGACCGCGCCATGATGGAAATGTAACCGTCCTCGTCGATCATGCCCGCGTCACCTGTATCGAGCCATTTACCATTGAACCTTTTGAGGTAGCCGCGGTAGAATCGATCTTCGTCTTCCCAAAGCGTCGTGAAAGCTGTTGGAGCCAGAGGGATCGCCATCACAATATTTCCCATGGTCCCGCGCTTGACCTCATTCCCCTCGTCGTCAACAACGCGCACGTCGAATCCCGGCATCGCCTTCCCAGCCGAGCCCGGCCTGATGGGCAGCGGAGCATGGCGGTGATTGCTGGTAAAATCCTTTCCCGCGCCCGCGCTCAAAGCTATTCCGGAAATGGGACTGCCTGATTCCGAGGACCACCAGTTGTCCACGACGACGGCGCCACCCGCACAATGTCTTTTAAGTAATTCTCCATACATCTGGACGATGCTTGGCTCGCTGCGTTCGCCGGCTAGGAACAGTGCTCGCAGTGTCCGGAGACCGCCTCGACTTCCGTAGATTTGCTCGAAGTAATCATTGTCGCCATCGTCTCTTCGGATTGCGCGTAGAGCCGTTGGCGCGGTAAACATAGTGGTGACTTTGTATTCTTCTATGATCCGCCAGAAGGTACTGGCGTCTGGCGTGCCAACGGGTTTGCCTTCGAATAAGACAGTCGTCGCACCAGCGAGGAGTGGAGCATATAAAACTAAGTGCTTAGTTTAGTAATGTTCTTGCAAAGAGTAGAGCCAGAGAAAGTAGGTCACTTACTGTAAGAATGGCCTACTACCCAGCCAATATCGGACGCACAGAACATCACGTCGCCAGGCCCGTGAACGCCTAAGAGATACTTGATCGAGAAGTTCAGTCCAACGGCGTGTCCGCCGACCTCCCGTACAACGCCCTTAGGCAGTCCAGTCGTTCCTAGTTATCTCGTTAAACTCCCAATATCAAATCCCACAGAAATCACTCACCACTGGTATAAATGATATAAAGGCCATCCGAGCTCTTTACGGGCACAGCGGCAGCCTTCAAACCCCTGTTCCTTGCACTCTTTACCAGCCTGTTCCAATTCCTCTCGCCGGTTTCTCTGCTGATAGGGTCCCATCGAAGCTGTTCGCGCTGCCAGATGATGATCTTTTGAGGTTTGAAGCTACTTTTCTCAATAGCTTCTCGGATGAGTCCCTTGTATGGCATCGGGGGTTTGCTTCCGTCAATGCCACACGAAGCCGTCATGATTGCTTTTGGCCTGGAGGCTTCCATTCGTTGGGCTAGGGATGGCGGGGAGAAGCCGCCGAAAACCACCGCGTGTATCGCTCCAAGCCTAGCAATGGCTAGCATAGCGAACAATGCCGCTGGGATCATTGGCACTGGAAAGGTTTATCAGTATGCATACCATGGCACGGTGTATCGAAGTAGGACGTACTGTAGATGAGAACCACGTCACGTTTCTTCACGCCCTCCTCTCTCAATACTCCGGCAAGTGTTTCCACTTCATGGAGAAGCTCCTTGTACGTGTACTGCTCCTTGAGGCCGGTCACGGGACTATCCCAGCAGATAGCAACTTTATCGCCATTGCCGTTAATAACGTGTCGGTCAACGCAGTTGTATGTCGTTGAAATCTTCCCGCCTGGGAACCAGCTCCAATGATCATGCGTGACGCCGCTCTTGAGTTTCTTCGTAGTTCGCTGGAACGCCTTTTCGGGTTTCTGATGCCATTCCAGCTGGCTCGCCTGCCGGCTCCAGAACTCCTCTGGGTTCTTCAATGAGTCCTGGTAGACTTCGTCCTGAATATGCTGCGCCATGGTGCACCAATCGAAGTCAACTTGTCGTAGGTAGCTTTATTCAATGATCTGGGCACGAGGTTGATGAAAGCGAGAGGGAGCAAGGGCTTCAAAGAGAAAGAAGACGCGGCGTGTTATGAAGTGACGTCGGCAAAACACTCGGACCAACGGCAGTCACGCCTCCGAGGGGTGACGCTCTGGATCGGGGCTACGGTTGAGGCTGATGATGTCCCAATTGAAGCTTGCCCCGCAGGCCCGGACGTCGGCCCCAGATTTCGGTTAACTAACGCGACATAGGGAACGTGATCTTATTGGAACAGAGCGCTGGGAGATGGACTAGGTCGGGGTGCCGAGTATCGCCTTGGCCAGAACATCAGGTCATGAAACCTTGGAATGTGGAAGCTTGTCCCTAAGGACGAGGTTCTAATACGAAGCATTGTGCTTTCTTGAGGTAGCCGAGGTTAAGATGGCGACGGATCTATTGAAGTGGAGTAGTATACATTTATAGATCATGAAGCCATTGCCTCATCGTATATACAAACTAGACTTGCTTGCTCGCCGATGCTCCAAACTCAAGTGATGCGTGAAAATGACTCCATCGCGGTCGCTCAAAATGTCGTCGATCAATCAGGACATAGTCCAGCCGTTTGAACTCGTTATAGCTCCACAGCCAAAGGGAAATCGACATGGCTTCTGATGCATCCACCATTCATACAGCAGACTTGGCCCTCGCTGCCAATCTGAGCCTGTGCTTCTCCATAGCCTCTTCGATCTTCGTCTTCCGCCATGTGCATTCGTCCGCGAACTCGCATATTCGACACTTGAACGCCTCTTCTATGTCAACTCCCTTAGCTTCTCGCTCCCCTTTCCACCATTTCATCTCTTCGCCCACGTATTTTTGCAGCACCGCGGTATCATACGCGAATAGTTCGCTCCCAATAATATCTCCAGTCTTGGACCATCGAAACTCGGCATGCAGGACGTCGCTGATCGAAGCTGATCCAGACATTGCGAGACTGAACTCGGTCATCATCAGGCTCCAGAGAGCTGTGAGGTTGTTGTAGGTCTTGAGCTCGTGGTAGAATTCCCGGGATACGTCGGAAAGATCGTCGGTCGATGGAATATTCTCCTTCCAGGAGTCGAGGTCTTCGATCTCCTCGATGAAAGCAGGTGTAAACGGTTTCAAAGGTGTCAAACTGTATCGAGAAAAGATAACATCCGCAGGAACAGTATTAGCTGCTAGGGCGTCAAGCAGCATCCGATAGAGCATCAGCTGGTAGAATGTCGGACGAAGAGACACGCCTTTAGGCATGTATTTGCTACCGCGGGTTTTGACGTCGGTAACATACACCTTGCGCTCTGGAAACGGGTTCCCTAGCCATGGGCCGGACTCTTGGCTGGGTGAGTTGGTATTATGGAGGAAATCCGCGATAGATGTCTGATTGGACGGAAGGGCTGCCTTCGCACCATTCTCAGCCTCTGCCTTGGATTTCTCCAGCTTCTCCTCGAAATCTGGGTCCGGGCAAGAGTACGAGATCTCATCGATAATGCCGTTGACAATCTGCCCGTCTATCACACCCCATATCTCCAGTTCGCGAGTCATTCCGGTAAGCCTTAGAGTACGAAGCCCTTGTATAACGTTCCAGATCTTGAGACCCCACACATCTTCCTTAGTTTTTGGTCGCACTTGGACAATCTCATGAACCTGCTCTTCTAGCACCTTGTGTACCGCAGACCCTTGTTTCATCGCAGGAGTAGCCTTTTTGCGCCCAAACTTTGACAGATTGTACCAGTACTGCAATTCACACCATGCCGGCGAGACCAAATCGGTCACCGAAAGAGGCTTCTTGGGTTTCGTCCGGAACCTCTGAAGAGGGGAACGGGTGTCTTCAACTTCGGGGTTCGACTCGGGCTCCACTAATACAGCACGTTGAGGTCCAGGCGACTCTTCTCGCGCCACTAAATGCTATCAGCATGTCAGTTCGGAACGATAGATAAGGATAGTGAGGTAGAAAGAGACAGGTCTCACCACCGAAAGACGTGCGCGAGTGCTCTGCGTATTCGATCTCGACAGAAGGGCTGCGCAGTTGACGCCGACGCAAGTCTTCTTCCAGCACATTCGCCCCATACTTCGGAGATGTGGCCTTATCCCGGCGGCCTTTTGGCATAACAAGATCGCGCGTGGGCAAAGTAATGGCTTCATCTTCTATGCTTTCGACAACGAACCGCTTGGGCGCGTTGGCCTCGAGCTCAGAGAGCAGTTCGCTGAGAGTGCTTTCGTCTTCCGTGTCGAAGTCGGATCCATAGTCGCTCTGCGAGCCCTTCGTTAAAACTGTCGCCGCGGAGAGAGCCATGCCATGCTGGTCGTTGGTGTTGAGGAGTGGGCGTCATTCATCCCAGGACGCGATCTCGCGTTGGTTGCGGGCTGTTAGTTCCACGCACGACAACGCATGACTTCGAGTCTGCAATTACCGTTTCCAATCAGAAGCATGTAGACCTCGAAAGCAACGCATATCATTACGCATTTAGACTACTTCGAAATTAATTCTACAGCCTCCTCAAAAGAAGGAATTTCATCCGCCCGCTGCGCTGGCCCTCCCCATTTCACCTTCCCCTCTCCATCCACAGCAAAGCTCCCAGAAGTCTGCCATCTTGAGCCGCTCTCCGTAGGCCTATTCCAGATATTCTCCTCCTTTCCCAAGCGATAGACCGACCACAGACCAGCGGGATTCAGCACATGCATAAAGCTCGAAACCCCAAGCCCCCACCGCCCGAACAGCTCTCTATCTGGATCCACAATGACATTGACCCTATCGGCGCCGCCTACAGCGTTCAGCCATTTATCCGTAGATTCCTGGTCACTGTGTGAAACTGCGATGAATCGCATATCGGGATGAGCTTCTGCGGTCTTGCGCAGGGAGATGAAGGTCTTTTCCGCAACTGTAGGACGTCAGGGCAGCCATCGCATTACTATCATCCGCATTCGCACTCACAAGGACAACCGCAATGTCTCAAGAAAGTCACGACTGTCGGTTTGCCACCGGAGCTTAGGATTGGCAGTCGATCCGTAGACGGAGCCTGCTGCCCTGGGGCTGGCACTGGACTAATTTCCACCTTGGTAGGAGACCACCACGACTTGAGTTCTTGTTGGAAAGTCATTCTCGTAGTATATGGAAGGATGTTTATGAATACATGCTACAGGTTTCTCGCCTGATGAACACGAGGTCCATCGTTCGAGATTGTCAACGTCATAGCGGGGTGCTAGATCCAGCACCAGCCCTTAGGCCGAGGAAGTTAATGCTTTAGAGTAGTATTTCTCCGTCATCCTATAAGAAGCGCGAACTAGTCCAGGCAATTACTCTCTTCTCATACATTACGATCTCTCAAAAAGACTACTCTTCTTTCGCGTCTTCAACTTACAGTACTTCCAAAGTCTATGTGCACCTTGTCCGCAGCTATCGCGTTGATTCTAGAAATCTGCAGAGCCTCGCCAAAGGTCTGGGCACAGTCAACTTACAACCGTGGAAGATGCTATGGCACGTTCTTGAAGTTTTTAGAAGATGTAAAGTCCCTTAGAGCTTGGATCAGAGAACTTACACATGCAGACAGTCGGCCTGCTTGCCGCTGTTGTGGTGCGTCAGCGGCTCATCATAGATCGAGACAAGATGAAAAAGACAGCGTGCTCAATTTGTGTCCTAGTACTGTATTCATTCTAGTTAGCACTTCGCCACAAGCTATCACCAACATAGCGGATCGCAGCCCTTTACAACGAAGACGACTAGACGAGAAACTTCGAAAGCACAGGAGCAGTTCGATCCTGTGTAGGAGACAAATAGCGAACTTCCAGGCCTGTAGGCGATTTGCTAAGACGTAGATGGAGGATTTCTATACATGGTAAGAAAATCTCATGAGTATTCGCCCGTTAGCCTAGACCCATGTCTTACTATCAGAAATTCTACTATGACGCCTCTAACTCATCCGTCACTTAAGCTTAAGCCCGCTTTTTTTTACCATCATGACTTAGACTTCCTCCCGCCGCTTCACGAACTCCGTACACCTTCGACTTCACAGCTTCCTGTACACTATTATATATAAGAAGCAAAAGTAATCGATCCTTTCCTGTGACCAGCTGTGAAACCTTTGATAAATTTTCCAGAGTGTGACAGCACGTTCCAAGAGGTTCTGATCGATATCTGAGCTGGAGCTCCACCATCTTCCGCCCTGCATCAAAACGTGGGATCAATGACATTTATGACTCATACTGGGAGGCGCAAGTAAGACATTCGACCCTTCGCATTATAGGCCACATGGTACGGTGGGTGGCAAAGGTATATGACTCTAAGATGTTGCGTGGAGTTGAGGGAACAGGCGCGTCACAGGATACAATTGTCTTGAAATATTGCTTCTTTAATTGAACTTGAAGAGGGCATGGGCAAATGGGGCTTGGATAGTTGAGCGTGTTACTACAACAGCTGCGACTATAATGAGCGGAAAGACGAGTTCATGATGAGTCAAGGAGGGCAGATTGCGACCGGGCGGCTCAGTTGCAATGACTAAAGACTTTTCATTAAGTGGCCAAAGTCAAGAGTAGTCACAGTTGCATAGAGAAAAGAGTATGTTGAATGACTTTCGTCATGATTGACCAGTGTAGACTGATGTGCACTGATTATGGGTAATGTACATCGCATAACCATTTGGAAACACCCTCAGGTGAACCATGAAAGACCCATAACCCCAGAGCCGTCGTTGATGAACCTCAAACCCAAACGCCAAAAGAATCCCCAACCATTGCCATCACCGTGAGGCCCTGTCTAGTTGATCGAGAGAAGTTGCCGACAGAGACAAAGGTAGACGGTCATCGAGAAACCATCTATCCGCGCTCGCCACGGAGACGACGAGCAAGCTGAATGTCCTTGCTCTGGATGGTGACACGCTTGGCGTGGATGGCGCAAAGGTTGGTGTCCTCGAAGAGGGAGACGAGGTAAGCCTCAACGGACTCCTGGAGAGCGCCGATAGCCGAAGACTGGAAGCGAAGATCGCTCTTGAAGTCCTGGGCGATTTCGCGGACCAGACGCTGGAATGGGAGCTTGCGGATCAGGAGCTCGGTGGACTTCTGGTAGCGACGGATCTCACGGAGAGCGACGGTTCCTGTGTGGTTGTTAGATGGATGTTCAAGTGAGGAAATGACGACGAGGAAACATACCGGGCTTGTAGCGGTGAGGCTTCTTGACACCACCGGTAGACGGGGCGGACTTGCGAGCGGCCTTGGAGGCAAGCTGCTTGCGGGGGGCTTTGCCACCGGTCGACTTGCCTGAGTAGAGTTAGCGATGATGTTTTGATGAAGTCGTGAAGTGGGTGAGGCTAAGCCAAGTGCAGACGCGTCGTGGTGGTGAGCCGCCCAGCCAAGTGGCGCGACCGGCGACGACGATGCGAACGACCGTACAGAGCGAGGCGATGAGGAATGTGAAAATGTGAGGGTAGACTTACGGGCTGTCTGCTTGGTACGAGCCATCTCGGATGTTGATGAGAGCTGTAGAGATGGGGTGTGGTGTTGAGTTGATGGATTGGTGTTGTGGAGTTGGTGGTTGGTGGATGATGATGGAAGAAAGAGGAGCGAGGTGGGCAGGCGGGCTACTTATGGGCAGGGCGGGGCGGCAGCTGCCTGCTGGATCACAGCTTGTTGTGATTCTTAGCGCGTTTCCAGGCGGGCCGTGGCAGCGCTGGAAAGCGCGCGCAGGAACATCAAAACTCGGGCAGGCGACTTTGCCTGCGCACGGCCGTTGTTGCAACTTCGATACGCGAGGGGCCAGCCGGCCAGCGGTGATCCGAAGTTGATCCGCCGTGGCCCTCGCCTCTTCAAGTACGGCCCTCCCGCCGCTCTTCCAACACCATCAGCTCCACAACATCCAGCGCTCTCCACAACCAACTCCATCACCATCCAACCACTTCAAGTCTCTACGACTCCTCAATCCACACTACCTCTATCATCATGACTGGACGTGAGTATTCCCTCTGCATCGCGATTTCTTTGTCGCGTCTCCCCTCGCTCACCACAACAATACTGACGCGTCTCACAGGCGGCAAAGGTGGCAAGGGTCTCGGAAAGGGCGGAGCCAAGCGTCACCGCAAGATTCTTCGCGACAACATCCAGGGCATAACCAAGCCTGCCATCCGTCGTCTCGCGCGTCGTGGCGGTGTCAAGCGTATCTCAGCCAGTATGTCTTCTGCACTCCAGCTTCTGCCTGCATCTTCTAACAGCCTCCCCAGTGATCTACGAAGAGACCCGCGGTGTTCTCAAGACCTTCCTCGAGGGTGTCATTCGCGATGCTGTCACCTACACTGAGCACGCGAAGCGCAAGACGGTTACTTCTCTCGATGTCGTCTACGCTCTGAAGCGACAGGGCCGCACCCTGTACGGTTTCGGTGGTTGATTGCTTTCTCTTCATGTTTTCAATGTTATGACTTGCCTGCCTTCGGGTCCAAGGCGGAGCTGGATGGGTTGGGTCAATGGGGATTTGCTAGCCTGCTGTATCATAGGCTTTGGAGTTTTCGGGGCGGGATCATGGAACAATGATACCAAATAATCCATCATCCGCTTGCCACATCAACATCTGTTCTCTGCTTGTGATTCATGTCTTGCTTGTCTGTGATTGCATCTTAGTGAACGCGTCTAAATCACAACATCGCGTCGCGTTTTCATCGTGAAGCCGTGCGTTGAGGTCCGTGTGAGTATTAGGCGTTTGGGCTCTGGCAATCAACGCGCAGAGACCTCGTTATGATCTATGGTAATGTCCTAAAGCAGTCAAGAGCGTTCGAGGAATTACCGTGCCCTTTCCCTTTCTAATTCTTCCTATCGCCGTTCGCCGCCAAGACTTGATGTTGAGATCACGTGCACCTCTCGTACGGCCCGACCGCAACCTTCCCGACAGGCGTCACCAGCACGTCAACTGAAGATCCGATGGTGAAACAGCCATTGCCAGTCACAGATGTTTTCAGGTCTTCGTGATGCCTGAACGACGAGCAGCAACAGCTAGCCGCATCCGGCACAGGCGAAACAACGACCGCTAGAAACGGAATGGCAGTCGAAACACCAGCATCAACGTTACATCAAGTAGCAGTCGCTGCTGGACAAAGGCAGTCGCTATCTCTAGGTCAAGTACGCTTCAACATGGTGGGCAGGAATGCTCTCTCGCAATGTCAACAGTTTTTCCAGTCTTCCAATCGTTTTGAATTGTATTATTCATCATTGTTACAGCTTCAAGAAGTGTGAGTTCACCACCAGAAAATTCAAGCTGGCCTTGAAATACTAGCGACGAGCTTCCTATCCACCTTGCAGCCCTCCAGACTGATGTCCGAGGACTGCAACTAGGTCCTCCTACCCCTCCTCTGCCCCACTGCGCCGGTTCCGGACTACGTCGGGTATTTATAGCCCAGCATGGTCAACATCATAAAGGAACGGCGGGCTCGCGCGATCGACATCGACCTCAGATCTGTCATTCCACTCTCAAGTCCCAAAATCATCAACGTCAGCATGGTCCTCCCGCGTGCCCCAAAGGCTCTTTTCTTCGATGTCTTCGGTACCTGCGTTGATTGGCGCACCACCGTCACGGATGCCCTCGAACTTGGTTCGCATCGCGCGTTGGATTCGGCTGAGAAGTCGCTTTCGAGCGCTGTCCGCCTCAAGGCATCCGACATGACATACGAAGATTGGGGCAAGCTTGCTCAAGAATGGCGCAACACGTACAAGCGTTTCACGAAATCGCTAGCCGACGACCCCTCGCTCCACTGGAAAACTATCGACGACCATCACCTGGACTCAATACGGGAGCTCTTGGTAGATTGGAAGCTCGAAGGCTTGTGGGGAGACGAGGAGGTTCGAGCCTTGAGCCTGGTCTGGCACAGGCTCAACCCGTGGCTGGATTCCGCGCCTGGTATCACGGCGCTCAACAAGCTGTTCCAGACGGCGACGCTCAGCAACGGCAACTTCAGCCTCCTAAACGATCTCACCGCCCATGCTCAGATGAAGTTCACGCATATCTTCAGCGCAGAGCTCTTCGGTGCCTACAAGCCGTCCCCGACAGTCTATCTTGGTGCTGCGTCCGCCCTTCATCTGCAGCCTTCCGACTGCGCCATGGTAGCTGCCCATCTGGGAGATCTCAAAGCTGCAAAGTCGCATGGGATGCAGGTCATCTACATCGAGAGGCCCCGGGAAGAGGATTGGAGCAAGGACGAGGTTGAGCAGGCGAAGAGGGATGGCTGGGTCGATCTATGGGTAACCAGTGAGGAGGACGGCTTCCTTACTATGGCGCAGAAGCTTGGAGTCAAGCTGGATGAAGAGATGTTGAAGGGTTTCCGTGCGCATTCGGATCCAAATTAGTGCGGCGTGTTGCCAGAGCTCTTTCGCTAGTGTTCATCATTCTTGTAGCTCCGCTGGGACGGAGCTGAGCATAGACTGTATAGACTCTTTTATTGCTTAGAGTTCTCTGTTAAGTCTTCACAGGCTTTGGCATTCTATAGATTTTGTCACTTCGAAATTGTGTTTGACTCCTCCATGTGGGTTTCGTGATTTTCGGATATATATGCTTGGCCAACACTCGATAGAAAATACACCTCCGGGAACTATATCAATGCCTTCGTCGTACTTGTCCATTGTCATCTCGGCCATCTTGACTGTTCTAGTGCCTAGCCGTTGACTTAATCCTTACTCTCTTCCCCGAGTCCCGCGAAACCACCTTCGAGTGAGACCACAACACACTCCATTTATATTATCCGAAGCCATACAGCTGTAAAACCCTTCTGGATAGCTACTGGTACGCTACAGACAACATTTGTACACTTTGAAGTGCAGCCATCCTTTTCCATCTCAATAACAAACTGAAACTAAATATTATTCAAGTAAATCAATACATGATAAACAGTAAAGACATCGAAAGTGCCAGATTTATACCAACCCCCCCCAAAAAGATACTACAAGCACCTAGTAACCAGACCCATCTGCTCGCTAAGTATCTGAGCTTTGTGGTGGTCCAATAATGAACACTAAAGGGGTCAAAATGAGGCTTGGCACGGGCTTCATGAGGCTTCATTTGAAAATCATGGGCGTAAATAATTTTCCTCGGGAAAAGCAACACACGGATCTAATAGATCAAAATTTAAAGTTCTATATAAAGTGTACAGTATTAATTAGGAAGGCTTGTGGTGGCTATGGTTTTCAAATAGCTTTGGTTGTTGAAAATTTGGTGGCTTGGCGGGGGTTTGCGAGGGTTAATTTGAAAACATGGCGTCAACAAGGTATTTATGAGCAAGAAAAATCGGTCACTGAGTATGGGTGGGATACGAGGAGTATATCGATATGTAGTTAATACATACAAGTGCGCTGTAGCGAGTATCATTTTCAAAGAGAATAAAAAAGTGATGGTCGAGTAGACGCTTGGACCATCAGCGCGACCAAGAGAGATCAAGACGCACATTCGATCCACAGCACAACGAGCACGAAGAGCGTGTTACAGCAAAGATCGGACAAAATATTCTATGCCTAAAAGGTCTTAAAACAGAATCCTGATCACAGGAAATCGTGGAGCACCAAAATGGGACCACCTTCCAAACTCCACCCATAAAGTACACAGTCTTCCGATATAATACAGTCCTCACAAGAAAACACACGCACACGCACCCCACGGCGCACTCCTCTTACCCCAACGCCCACTCCACCATCCTACCACCGTCCTCCTCCTCACTCGTCGAACCGCCAACTCCTTCTTCCTACACGGCGGCTCCGGCTCTAGCACCACCAACACTTCTTTTGAATCTACCTCATCAATATAATCTAATCGAACAGACTCCCTTCGTTTCTCATACATATTCCACTGCACCCTCAGCAGGATCTTCCGCTCTAGCAGCGCCGACCTAACGCCTAGTTTGCGCGCGCGGTCCCACAGCGCCACCGTCTCCTCGAGCTCTGCCTTCGCGCACGGCGGGCAGTTGCACAGGAGAGGCGAGAGGTCATAGCGGCCGGTGGAGTCGCAGAAGCCCGCCTCCGGGCCGTCCGTGGTGTAGTACGTGCCGCAGGTGATGCAGGTGCGATACGGTTGGAGGGTGGTGGAGGAGGAGCGGTCACTGGGGGCTGTATTGGGAGGATGGGGGCATTGGGTTTACCTGAACGGCTGCAGATACATAGGAGATTGAGGTGGTGAAGAGTGGGTTGTGGGTTGAGTTGCAGGCGGTACCTACTTCCAGCGCAGGTGGCCGGGCATCGAAGATGCTGGATATGAGGTTGATTGAAGAGTATCTGGAGGTGGGTTTGAGATATAGGTACGTAGAGGGAAGCAGACCATGGGGTTCTATCTGGGCTTGCTCTTTGAGGTACCTGAAGTTAGCATGTCATCGAGATTAAGGGCCATATGTATATAGACCCAGCACATCGGGATCATTACAAAAGCTAGTCAGTGTGGCGGCTCGTCTGCTCATGACATGATTAATGTGCAGCCGTGGCTTCGGTTGCCCACATCGGATAGAAGAAAACTGGAGGATACTCCGAGAGCTTGGCGCAGCAAACATTGCGCTAGATATTGATGAAAGCTGGGGATAAAGTTATTCTTTGTTCGTAGCGGAAGTTTTCCGGAGGCCCAAGCGCATTGCGTGATGAAGGCACTATTCTGGCAAGGCACACAAGTTGAGATGAAAGGAAAGAGGTGATGTACGGGGATAAGGTACATAGAAGTTCTTTGTGATACGGAGCAAGATCCGTTTCAGAGCCATCTGGCGTCGAGAAGCCTTCTAGAAAAGAGCAATGGAAGACGCATAGCGAAGCCCATTTGAAATTGGTGTGAAAGAATGTCGACTTATTGTACGCTATGATTTACCTAGGGACTTCCTGATCTTCACTCTGCAATGTGCTCATAAGTCCGTCATGAATGGCTTCGAAAGCCAACTGCAAGTGGCTCCGGACGTAAGAGAAGCCGTCAATTCTGGCCTGATGGCAAGGCGTAGGGACCATAGCCTGGTCGTGGGAATTGAGGAGAGCCATCCGCGTTCCAAGAGAACTTCTGTGCTCGAATTGTTCTCGCAGACCACCCGTTCGTGGGATCCTGCATCCCGTGATAGACGATCTAGTCTTCGTTACCGTCAGGGCTTGTCGTGAAGCTTGCATGGCCCACGCCATAGGCACCTTCGAGGGCGTTTTGATAGAAAACGCAGCCCTCATTATGCTTCTTCCAGTCTTATAATATCGAAAGTTAGCTACGGTCTTACTTCCGCGGCAAATTTGAAGGCGTAATTACCTTGCACATTCATTGGATCGTCACCAATCAGCTCGAGTTGCCCCAGACAGTAGTTCCTATTGTCGGAGCGGGCTGCAGAGTAGATAACAAAGGTTTGGCCGGTCTTGGGATTAGTGAGTTGCTCTGGCCCTTCATTGGAAGCCAAGCGATTATTGAAGGGCCTTCCATAGGGCGTTTTCTCCCAGGGGTTAGATGGCACGCTGATGATTTGCCTCTCCGAAAAATTGGAGCTCACTGTCCATGGATTGGACATCTTTCTACCTATTAGTACAAACCTAGAGTGCCTCGGACATGTCTATACATACCTTTGTGATACACAAATTGGCTTTATTTCGGTTAGCATGTCGGCAAGACCGATAATGAAGACCCTAGAAGCTTTTACGTACCCGGCCAAGCATCATATTGATGATACCAACAGCTGTAGATATGATAGAGACCCGTAGAGTGCTGGAAGTAGGTGCCATCAATTGCAAATTGATCGTACGTGTTCAGCTGGCTCTTGAGAGCGAAGTCTGCAGCCCAAGGATCGGACCCGGAGCCCTCTAACACATACATTCTATGAAATACGGCAGGACAATTCATGTCGCAATACATGTCGACTTCAGGCGGTGGCGAGTCCCCATTGGGATCTGCCGTAAAGATGACATACCACCTGCCATCGATCTGGTGGATTTCTGGGGCCCACAAGTCGGTCGAATAATTCAGGCCTTCGGGAGGTTTGAAGAGAAGCTTTGCATCGGCGTTCTTCCAGTCTGTGAGTCCCCGACTTCGGAGTAGGGTGATGTTGTCATTGGTAGTGTAAGTCATGTAGTAATAATCATCGTGTCGAATCACCCATCTTGGTAGACGTTAGTAGATTGAGAAGACGTTAGTCTGTAGACAGGAGTCGAATTAATGACTGATGAGAATGTCCTTACGGGTCTGCGCCGGTGTCAAATATGGGATTCGTGAAGGATCTAGTGGTATTGGTACCATTTACCCGGCTACTGGCGAGGCTGAGAAGTAAAGCGAAGAGAACATAAACCGATGCCGCGGTCATCTTGCAGATTGAAAATATGAAATGATAGAGAACATGAAGGCAGATGGAATATATTTCATCGATTTTAGGGATCTACATAAGACTGGAAGACACGGGGATCTTTCCCCGGTTGCGTGATGTTACATCTTCTCCGCACGTTAGCCCTTGGACGGAGGAAGATGCACCGGAAATCCTCAATTGGCACGAGACGCGGCACATGAGTCGCGAGAAACAAGTAGCACGGCCATTGCTGCATGACCGAGTCGTTTTCATGTAGCATCAACGGCAGGTGGTGATGTTTTGAAGCGCCCTGAGCCTGAGGGAAGAGGCGTCCGAGGTGCAGGTTAAGAATATCGACGCTAGCCTAATATGGAGCATTTCCAGGGAACTTCTTCAACAAGATGGCATTTACTGAAGTCGTTCAGAAATATCGAGTCGCGTTTTTAATTTAAGATCCGTGAGGGTGGCTCGTACATCCTCATTTCAATTATCTACGTACCACTCACAAATTATCCAACTGCATCTACACATCTTGGCCATTGCAGCGCGGACCTCACCACCTCCGGCAACGCCACCAATTCTGCCCACGAACCTCCCTCCACTCCCGCACCATGAACAACCAGCAGTTTCGCCGCCTGGTGCTCGACACACCAGCCCGAGCCCAAAATGGCGCCAGCAGCCCACCAAACAGAGCTGGAGCGACGCCCGGCGCAGCGCTGGGCTCGCGGGCCCGCTCCAGCATTCCCATGACACCGTAGGTCCTCCATCTAACCCCTCCACTGCTGTAAACATACTGACAGACATATGACAGACGCTCCGTCCGAGGCTCCGTCAACAACGAATTCGCGCGCCAGCTCGCCGAGCGAAACTCAGGCGGCAAGACCCAGAAGAAGTTCCGCTCCTCGGCCGCGCCCAAGGGCTACAAGCTGGCGGCGGGCTATCGAGACCGTACCAAAGACCGCGTAGATGACGAAGACGATGATAGGGCGAAACGAATCAAGGCGCTGGACGAGCAGCTGAAGGAGGGGGTGATTGACCGGCCTACTTACGAGCACATGGTTGGGGAAATTACTGGTGGAGATATCAGCGCCACACATTTGGTTAAGGGATTGGATCATAAATTACTGGAGAGGGTCATGAGGGGCGAAGATGTGCTTAGCGGAGCGCCGCCGGCGAAGGCTGAGCCGGAACCTGACGTGGATGATGAGTTTGAGCAGCTGGAAGAGAAGGAGGTGGCGCCGCTCGTGAGGGAGAAGGCGGAGAGGCTGCCAGACGAGATGCCGCCACCGCCGCTGCCAGTTGCTGGCGTCAAGAGGTCTCGTGACGCTATTCTGGCTGAGCTTAAGGCTCAGAGGAAGGCTGCTGCGGAGGCGGCAGCGGCTGAATATGAGAAGAAGTATCCAACATTGGACACGGGATTCCAGAGGGTGTCAGAGAACATGGATAAAACTAGGGTTGAGATCGATAAGAAGGGCAGGGAGGTTCTTATAATCACAGATGAGCATGGCAAGGAGAAGCGAATGGTTCGTAAGGCAAAAGTGGCAGAGAATGGAGATGAATCGGTGCCTAGCAAACCTATGCGAACGCTGGATCACGGTATAAAAGTCCCAGAGAAACCGGCTGCGCCACCTGAGCCCGAAGAAGACTCGGATGAGGACATCTTCGAGGGTGTTGGCGCCGATTACAACCCCCTGGCAGGACTGGACGAGGAGGACGATTCCTCGTCAGACGAAGAAGGCGAAGCGCAACCTTCGAAGAAAGCGAAAGCTTCTTCAGCATCTACTGAGCCGGAAGGAGTACCGGAAATCCAGCCGGAGTCATCAGCTTCTCTACCATCGAACCCTTCAGCTCCATCACTAGATACTGCGGCAACGCCTCCACCTCCACCACGTCCTGCTCCTCGCCGCGACTACTTCGCCAGCTCTTCCACCGCAAAAGCACCAGAGCTTACATCCGAAAAACCTGCAATCGACCCTGCGATCCTAGCAGCCCTTAATAAGGTTCAAACCATGGACCCCGAATCCGCACTCATCAACACAGAAGAAGATATGCGCCTTAAGAAGCGAGCTGCTATGCTCGGCGGCGCTGATCGAGATCTGGAGGATATAGACATGGGCTTCGGCTCCAGCCGATTTGACGATGCAGAAGAGTTGGAGGCCGACAAGCGAATCAAATTGTTCGAATGGAAAGGTGCTGAAGCTGGTGATGACGAGGATGGCGACGGAAAGAAGGGTGATAAGAAGAGGAAGCGCGGTCCCAAGAAGAGAAAGGGGGACAAGAATAGTGCGACTGATGTGCTTAATGTTATGAAGATACAGAAGGAGAGCAAGACCAAGGCGCTGGGCTGATCAGAGGGGGTTTGAATGATTGCGCGGATATCACATACGCTACAGCGCGTTTTGGAATGGGGATGCAGGTGGGTTACTCTGGAAATAGGGCTTTGCCGCATTCAAATCCTGGCCGTCGAGGGGAACAAGGTCTCATAAAGGAGTAGTTCATTTGCTACCAACTCCTACCCGTGAAACTATTATCACAATAAGGTAGAAACTACACAGTAGTAGCAATTGCTCCATTCCACGTTGCTTGCTCATCTAGTTCGCAAAAGTGCTCCATTGTCCATGTATGCTAAGACTGCCCTCAAACCAACTCCGAAGTGACATTGGAGAACTCGCCCTTCTCCAGCTTCGTCTTCCAGAATATCGGGTTCGTATCGCTGAAGCCGTGCTTGACCCATCCATCCTCCTTCACATGATACAGGTTGATGTAGCCTCCCGAGTAGGCGTCCCTGTGGGTGGCGGCGAGAATGCTTCGTCGGCCCAGCTCTAGCGCGGCCTCGTCGCTCAGATCGTAGCTGTATTCAGCGTCCAGCACGCCATAGGCAAATGTCTGACCGGAGCCAACGCAGAAGAGGTTTCCAGCGAGGCGTGTGCCGTCGCTATCGATGTAGTAGAGGGCTGGGCCTTCCTGGGGCGTTACACCAGCACACATGGTGCCCTAGAAGATTCGTCAGCATCGATATATTCTCAGATAAGGTAGAGGAGCCGTACCATGCTCAAGCCCATCCCCTTGTACGAGTAGACTAAGTTGGCGAGGATCTTGGAGGCCGCGGCCACGGAAATACGGCGCTTGTGTCGGAGTTCGTGTAGACGGCACTGCATGCCTAGATATGCCAGCCAGTATTGGCAGTCCTGTTCATACAATCAGCCCTGATATCCCGCTGAGGTTTCCCCTAATGCGAGAGGTAGTCTTACAGCCGCACCACCAGCCATGGTTCCGAGCAAGCAGTTGTTGATCTCAATGACCTTCTTCACCGTCTGACTAGCTATCCAATTTCCAGCCGTAGCTCTCGAGTCCGTCGCAACGATAATGCCACCCTTGAACCTGAATGCTAGGGTGGTCGTGCCGTGAGCGATCTTGATGGGGCAGTTTGGGTTGGAGAAGTCGTCCGTCATTGATCGAAGCCAGGCTGATGACTATTAGGGTTATTCCAGTTAGCAAAAATCTTGATTGACGGTAAAGATACCTTGGATATCACGTACCTGAGCTACTGGAGGTAGCGCAAACTTCAGCGACAGCGACGGCGCAACCTGTGATAGCTCCTGTTGTTCATCCTGCGAGTAGCCCTCGTTTTCGAACGCCGGGCGGCTGTACTGGGTGACGAGTGTGTCCATCTTTGGTATGTGAAGCTCGAGGATGGAAGTGAAGAGAGTATTTGGCGATCCAAGTGAGAGGTGTTGATGTGGTGGGTTCGGGGGCTTGCTGGAGAGAGCTTCAAGAGGTGTCGCGCGTTAGGCACGCATCGCTGCGTCAAGCGCCAAGGATACGGAGAACTCCACGTGAGTTGCTTAAGGCAAGATGAGAATCGGATTATTTTCGAGCTGAAGTTTGGAAGTGCATCAAACGGGAGGCGTGAGCACATAATTCACAGCTAGAAGGTGACGAAGATGTTGTGGGACTTTCTTTCTGCCCTTTCGAGGTCTCCAAAATAGCTATCTATCCAACTCATCAAGAGCAAAAGACAATCTCTCTGATTCTCGCGTCCCGTAATCTAGCATGCATTCAAGACTGTGATGACTACCATGGAGGAGCTTAGCAGCACTTTCCTGAGATGGTTTCGAAGATAGATCTGTTTAGCAATGCATATTCAGATGAAGTTGACGATGAGCTTCACAGCTTCACGACGACGGCTATCACCACTACTCCCACGTCATCAGCGACGGCAGATGAAGCTCTCCTCAACCTTCAGAACGTCAGACGCTGGTGATCTGCAGTGTCGTTCCCTCAATCACTAGCAGAAAATGAGGCTAGGAGGCCAAACTCTTCTTCGATCTCCCGCACAAGGCGAGAAAATCAATGAAAAGACAATCAACAAGACTGCGAGCCAGCAAAAATTACGCCGGTGAAGCCCCCGAAGGAGATTCATGACAGCCCGTCGCCGCGTTGTGCAATGCAGGACAGTCTGCCAGGTGGACCGAATTCATGAGCTCAGCCACCCCAACAAGGTCTGCGAAGAATGTTAGTCGTGATGCAAACCAGACACAAAGGGGATTGGAGGCTTACAAGTATAAAATTCGTGCGAAGGTTCAGAGGGCGGGCGAGAACATGTAGGCGAAATTCTGCCAAGGCGCTAGATGACTCATCAGCGCTAAGCAGTTTAGGCGGGGCCGCTACGCAGTATAGGCGTGGCTGGTGCGAGCTGGCCGACGTGCCACACGCGGGGCATGAAAAAGGTGGCACGCTAATTCTAGAACAAGCTGTCTCGTGTGTACACCTGTCTGCCACTGCTTGGGTTGCTTTAATGTATTTTCAGGAATCTAAATAAGATAGAAGCTCTTCGCTTTGAGCTATGTGGAAACTTGTTGAAGCACTTCAAGCGGTGGTAGACAGGTGCACTTATGAGACAGCCTGGTTCATGAGTGTCAACAGAAAGTGGCAGTCCACGAATCCGTAAGGTATACGCAATTTCTATGCTTATGTACACTTGTCTAGCACTGTTTGAGGTCCTCTAGTATGGTATTGTTATTCATGAAATACCGGTTTTGCAAAGCCTGAAGCTCTCCGGGCTACCTCAGACGGTGTTGACCTCCACTTTTTTCTTGCCGAGCGTGCCTGGCTGCAGGTGGTCTGAGAAAAAATGAGGTCTAGACACACTTCTCTGGACTCTACACTTTTGCCATGCCAAGAATTGCCGTCTTCAACCTTGGAAGGCTGCGATCCAACAGGTAATTTGATTTGACCGTAATTCGCATTGGTATGGGATCGCACTTTCGTAATTGCTTGGCGACTTCCGACACCTATATAAGCTCCGTCCCCTTCGGGCTCCTTTCCTTGTTGGGGTGGCTGAGCTCATGAATTTGGTCCACTTTCAGGCGGTTAGAAGCGATAGTATTTGTAACAAAACTACTGAAAGTATCGGGAGACGCCTTCAGCATATCAACGACTACTGTCTTTGGCGCAAGTCTCGAGTTGCAGTATCACAACATCAGCCTATATGCACTTCTCATCACTCTCTACGCCCCCTCAGTCCATCCATCCCCCATCGTCCTCCCCACTTTCCACCCCCCACGCCTCAATCTCCTCCCCCAAACCCACCAGCTCTGGGCTTACTGACTCCTTACTCTTCAAACTCAGCCCCGCCGCCCTCTGCGCAATCGGCACCACGTCTTCCACTCTCCTTCCCTTGACCATCCCTGACAATAACGCTCCAAGGAATGTATCTCCAACTCCGTTTACACTGACCACCTCCTTCGGCCCGACGACCTCGTCGGGCTCGAACAGCCGTACGTAGACCCCGCCGACCTCCGTATCGCCATTCGAGCAACGTGCGAGCACGTACGGCGCTGCAGACGGGCTGCTGAGGCGCGGATCGCCTGCTTTCAGCAGCTTAGTGAGCAGCACGCCGCGCGGGCCCAGCTTGGTTAGTATTGTTGGGATGAACGGGAGGAGCTGGATACTCTGCTGAGGGATGCCCTCGTCGACAAGGGCAGAAGTGGTGGTCAGAGCGAGAGGAACACGGAGACCCGAGGAGGGAATGCCGAGAGCGTCGATGACACGCCACCAGTCTGGGTGGGAGAGGAGGTCGAGACGCGCAGCAGTGGCGTGGAGGGCGGCAAGCTCGTGTGAGTTTGGCGAAGCGAGGTCGACGAGGTGGTTTGGGAAAATCGGAGAGGTGGGTGATTTTGACGAAGGAGGGGGGAAGAGGCGGGTCGCTTTGGCGGTTGAAACGGGCTCGAAGGCTATGAATACGCCGGCGGATTTGCCTGCGCGGAGCCAGGAGTGGAGGGTAGGAATAGACCAGTTGCCGTCAACGACGAGGCAGTTGGGTTGTGTTTTCATGATGGATTGTTGTAGTTGTTGTATGTCGTCTGGTGCGAACGTTTCCATGATACTCATGTCGGCCATGGCGACGACCAGGTCTTTGTTGATGTCGTTGACGGCAACGTACTGAGCTGTGTTGTGGTCTTGAGATTTTATCGAGGAGAGCACAAAGTTTGGAGATTTGTCGGAGTCTAATTTTGCTGCAATGGCTCGACCTGTGAAGTCGTTGCCGAGGACGCTGCACAGAGTGACGGGGCTACCCATAAGTTCTGCTGCTCTGGCTACATTGTAGCCCACGCCTCCTATTGATTGTGTCACAACTGCAGGATTAGAAGTATGGGATTGAGGAGCCATTGCCGACTCGCTCGACGCTCCAGGGAGAGGAGAGTAGTCACAAGATATATCCATGGCTAAAGATCCTGCCACTATGATACCGCCCTGTATTTGCGAAGGCTTCGTTGTTACTGACTCTGGAGGTTGGTGCATCACAGCTTTTATGGGTGGATTTTGCGGTTGTGGTGTTTGGAAAGACGGCATAAAATGCTTCGAGTTACCACTATGTACATACCATCAGCACTGCCCAGTATCTTCTCCATGTAGTTGGCAGTCTCACCCAATAGCATCGGCTTGAGTCTTTTCCAATATTGCAAGCTCTCTGGCAACAATCGTTGCACGCCGAACATTTGATTCAATCAATGCCCTGTTGGCAGGCAAACTCTTGCCTCCGGTGAGTTCCTTAACTTTATTCAAGATGAAGGGCGTGTTGTCTTTGCCGGTGATACCAGCAGCATCCGCTTGTCTGATTGCCTCTTTTATTATGATATCCATTTCATGTTTAGGAATAGCCGCACTCTCCGGGACAGGATTCGCAAATAGAAGCCCAGAAGAGATGCCAAGAGAGTGTTGAGCGTCTAGGTTATATCATGTGAGTAAGGAGGTGAGCAAGTCGGAGACGCGGTCTGATGAGAGCTCGAAGGAAAGAAAGTTGAGAACCTACGTATGATAGCAGCAGCTTCTAACTCGTTCTGAATGGTCGTTGGGCTTTTGACACCACTGTCTCTAGACCAGAACGCAGGGAAATCGACATTACCTTGCCTACCATCTGCGAAGGTACCAATGCCGACACCTTCAGTCTCAAGATACTCAAGAGTGCGAAGAATATCCAGGAAGCTCTTGCACCCGCTACTGATCACAGTGACTGGAGTACGGCCGAGCTCGGTCAAGTCAGCGGAGATGTCCATAGAAGATTCAGCGCCTCTATGGACACCACCAAGGCCACCGGTTCCAAAGATTTTGATCCCTGCTAAATGCGCCAGTATCATCGTTCCAGCGATCGTAGTACCGCCATTGAACTTCTTGCCCGCTAGTCGCTGAGAAGACAGTCATCAGATACAGTTCCAAAAAGGGGGAGATCCAATTGATATTGAGACTGCAGTACCATTCCACAAGCAAAGCCCAAATCCCTCCGGGAGAGCTTCAAGGTATTCTCGTGTCCAGCACTCGACGTGAGCTGGATGAGCTCTTCAGGGTCCATTCCGACGCATGCAATGCCATCTAGTATGCCAATTGTTGCAGGTACACCGCCATTGGTGCGAACAACGCTTTCGAGGTGTGAAGCTAGAGCTACATTGTCGGGATACGGGAATCCTAAGCATGCGAATTAGCTTTAAATAGTAGAGGGAGCTCCAGTGGTGTACCATGAGTATATATGGTGGTCTCTAGAGCTACTACGGACTTCTTAGAATGCAGAGCTTCCTGGACCTCGTCGGATATCCGCAGAAAGCTACTGCTGGGTCTCACATAGCACCGAACTGTTGAAAGCGGCCATGAACGTCTTAAGGGCAGGCCGCGCTGGCGCGTAGCTTTGGGGAGTGAATACATGGTGAGAACCTTAGAGTCAGCGTGCCATTGTATCAGTCTCGCAATCTTTCGACTAAGAAAGGTAGACCAAGAGTGGGAGAGACGTAGATCAAAGGGCGGGGCGGAGGTGGTGAGCGGAGTGGGACCCTTGTCGCGGAGGCCTTGGCAGAATCTCGAAGGACACGACGCATCATCGTGGAGTTTCAACGGCAGCAACACCCAACCTCAGAACTTCTCGAAATCCTCTGAATTGCATCCTCTATGCTCGGGCTCTCTCCCTTACGCCTAACATGAGGTCAATCGCCCTTCTCGCCAGCTGCCTGACAGCTTTGTCGAGCCTCTGCGCCGCCGAGCTCAACCTCACGCAGTCCCTGTCCTCGAAACAGATATTACCCGCCAACTTCAAGCCGCCACAGGTCTTCAAGAATGTCAATCTTGTGCGGACGACCAATCTGGATAAGGCGTATCCGCGAGAGGTCATCAATGTTATAATTGAGAACATAGACTCGAAGCCGCAATCGGAATACTACCTCCCGTTCGAGTCGAGTTTGCTATCGAGGGTAGGCGGGCTCGAAGTTAAGGACAAGAAAGCTGCAGGAAAGCTCCCCTTCAAGGTCGAAGTGGTCGAGTATGATTCGCATAGGTACTTAGGCTACAATGAACCTCATCTCACCATTTGATCACAGCTAATAGTTGTACTCAGTTCCACCCAATTCTACCTCATCCGTCTCCCAGAACCTCTCAAGCCCAAAGCCCAGCAGACACTCAGTATTTCCTTCTCTGTTCTCTCGGCGCTCACCCCAGTCCCGGCTACAATCAACCAAATGGACAACCAGTATGTCCAATACACATTCAGCGCCTACAGCCCCTCGGCCTACACCACCGAGAAGCAAAAGACCAAGGTCAAATTTCCCACGGCCAACATCCCAGACTACTCTGTCTTAGACGCCCCGAACGCGGACAACACCGAAGACCCTCAAAAGCAGGGCAGTACCTTCACCTATGGTCCATACGTCAACATCCCCGCGGGTGCCGAAGAGCTCGTCAGCGCTCGCTACGAGTTCACCAAGCCGCTTACCCATGCCACACTCTTGGAGCGCGATATTGAGGTCAGCCATTGGGGTGGCAACCTGGCTACGGAGGAGCGGTTCTGGCTCACCAACCGGGCGGCGAAGCTGGCAAACCAGTTCTCCCGTGTATCCTGGCAAATGACACAGTACTCCAATCCACCCACCTCTGCATTGAAGGGCCTTGGGATGCCTCTGCGCATCGGATCTCTGAATCCTTATTTCATTGACGACATTGGCAATGTCTCCACCAGCCGCTTCAGGAGTAACGCTCGCGAGGCGAATCTCGAACTGAAGCCACGATACCCTATCTTTGGGGGGTGGAAGTACAGCTTCCGAGTGGGTTGGGATGCGAATCTGAAGAACTACTTGCGGAAACTGAAGACTGGTGATACCTACGTCCTGAAAGTGCCGTTTTTGGAGGGGCCTAGGCAGCCAGAGGGCGTCGAGTATGCGCGCGTCGAGCTCAAGATCATCTTGCCAGAGGGCGCTACGTAAGCTCTCTTCTCCTTGCCCTCTACGACTATACATTGCTTACAATCCTGTTGATAGAAACATCCTCTACGAGACCTCTGTGCCCTTGGTTGCCTCCGAAGCGACCATTCACCGCACCTTCATGGACACAATCGGCCGCTCAACGCTCCACCTTACCGCTATTAATCTCGTAGACGAATGGAGAGATCGTGATATCGTTGTCACTTACGATTACCCATGGACGGCCGGCTTCCGGAAGCCGATTGTTATCTTCTCGGCCCTTCTGGGCTTGTTTACTGTGGCCTATGTCATTGGAACATTGGACGTTAGCATCGGGAAGAAGAAGACGGCTTAGAACTATCACAAAAGGGAAGAGGGCGCATGATATCAGGATTTTATTAGGGAACTGTGTTTTTGTAACTTGTAGAGATCGATACGGAATTACATTCCTTCCATCTGCTTTCTTTATCGATGCTGTGACGTGACCTGCATCGAGACGAATTATTAATTTCACCATCATGCTGCGACTGAATGATCATGTATCGATGCCGCAGTACAGATAGGTCATAAGAAAACTCTCGAGTGTCGCTACAGCACCTGTGTCGCTGTTCTCTAAAGTCCACACAATCTGCTGACTTACAATACGTGATTGGTAAGCCAAGAAGGCGTTGGAAATAAAGGAAAGCCGGTGTGCCGGACTCAATCTAAAGACAAAGCCAACAGACAAATGTCTTGGAAGAAGCTGGAACTATCTTGTCGTAACCGTCCAAATCCATGATCCTTTGCTGTACAGCTGGGATCACTTGGTCAGGAGCGACAAAGTCGAGGCTTTGCGTGTCACGTGCGAGTGGCGCAGGGGGCGAGTGCCAAGGCGCTAGTCAATAATCGGCCTGCGCCTTGTTCTCCATCCACTTCACTTGTCTCACTTGCCGGCCAGCCGCCCTCGCTGCAACTCCTCCAACATCCTCACCAACACCGACCACACCCACTCTCTTTCCAAACCGACCACCGCACTTCTTCGTCGTGTTCCGAGCGCCGCAACTACTGCACACGACTACCTTTCTTTGCGCACCCAACGTCCCGGACGGACGTGAGCAGGCTCACCATGACTTCGTCCGTGTTCTTCAAGTTCAAGTCGTCCAAAGAGCCGCAACGCATCCCCTTCGATGGCACCGGCATCTCGGTCTTTGAGCTCAAGCGCGAAATCATCATCGCTTGCGGGCTAGGCGATGGCAGGGACTTCGATCTCTCTATCTACAACGAAGACACTCCCCCGGAAGAGTACGATGACGATACCACCATCATCGCTCGGTCGTCTCTCGTTATCGCCCGCCGACTTCCTGCGTCGAAGCCAGGATGTGGCAAAGCAGCGCGATACATCTCCGGCACTGCGCCTGTTACCGCCCGCAATACCCACCGAAAGGAAAACCACCTCGACTCGAAAGCCGCGTTCACAGCTACCACCAAGCCTGCAGACCCCAACAAGCCTATGACCGAGGAGGATAGGATCAAGGCCATGTTCAGCGCCAGCGGTGATCAGTGGGACCAGCAACAGAAGCAGATGGCAAGTGCTAAGCCTGTGTACCACAAGAATTTCAACAAGAAGCCCGCATCCGTCCCTGAACATGACCCGCCCCCAGGCTACATCTGCTACCGATGCCACGAGAAGGGACATTGGATTCAGGCATGCCCCACCAATGACGATCCCAACTTCAAGAGCCAGCCGCGCATCAAGCGCACCACCGGAATACCCCGCTCATTCCTCAAGACGGTCGAAAAGCCGTTCGCCCTTACCGAAGACGGCCTAACGGATAATAGCAAGCAACCCTCGGGAGTGATGGTGAATGCTGAAGGCGAGTACGTGATAGCAGAGCCGGACAAAGCATCGTGGGAGCAATTTCAGGCAAAGACCAAGGCGTCGGCAGCGCAGGCAGAGGCTGCGGAGACTGGCAGCAAAGAACTTAGGGACCGAGGTCTGGAGTGTCCTTTGGACAATCGAATGTTCGTGGAGCCAATGAAAACTCCTTGCTGTGGCAAGACTTACTGCAATGAATGTATCGAGAATGCACTTGTTGAGAACGACCTAGTCTGCCCTAACTGCAACAAGGATGGCGTGCTGATTGACGACCTCGTCGCTGACGACGACATGACGGCTAAGATCAAAGCGTACGAAGATCAGAAGATCGCTGAACGCAGAGCAAAGGAGGTCCAGACTCCTGAAGCTAAATCGTCTACCAAAGATACTGCTACTAACCCTCCGAAGGCATCGTCCGAATCACCACTGTCGAATGTCTCGAACTCATCCAACACCACGTCGAACACCTCAGTATCGACTTCCACACCTTACTCCGTCGCCGCACAACCCGGCACATCGTCAAACAGCAAGAAGCGTCCAGCTGAAGAAGACCTCCATAATGAACGCAAACCATCTCCGCCACGTGCTCCAGCTGCGATGCGTCGCCAGCAAGAGCAAGCACAGCAGCAGCAGCAGCAGCAGCAGTGGCCCGCTTCCGTTCCTCGCAACGAACAAGAATTCATCGCCCAGATGAACGCTCTCGCCAACATTCCCCCTATGACTTCCGCCATGAGCATGCCGGGAATGTACTCGGCCGCCCCCATGATGGGCATGAACCCCGCCTACGGTATGGGTATGCCAACGGGTATGGGTATGGGAATGCCAATGGGTATGAACAACATGCCAATGAACATGAACAACATGGGTATGATGAATGGCTATCCTAATGGCAACGGCTGGGGTAATCAGCGACAACAACAACAGTACTACTCCAACGGAAACAACCAAAACTGGGGCCAGCACCAGCAACAACAGCCGATGCATCAGCAGCAGCCCGGCTCATTCCCAAACCAGCAGCGCAATGTCTTTTCCAACCCCGGACCGAATGACGAGGACGCATACTTCCGGAAGCCGGTCAACCCGCATCGGGGCCGACCGAAGCATCGCGTCATGAGGCCTAGCGACTACACCGAGCTCTGATTTCGCTCTTCGCTCTACCCATGCATCACTTTTCTTTTCTCTCTTTGGGTTTGGGATGGGTTGCACAGAGTCTACCACGGTGTTCCGGAACGAGTCTTGGATAGGAACCTTCTGCTCTGTCCACATTGGGTTTTCTGGGGCAGCAGGACACGGCCTCATGGATCCGGAGTTTACGACTATGAATCGAAATTTGCAGCACGAATTGGCGAAAAACGGAGCACACTTCCATGTATATGAAAGCAGAAGCGGGCGGGCCTTCCTTGAGTGGGCTAGCTAGCTTCGCATCCGATATGGGTGGACGGAATTCTGGATCATTACTCCTTGCGGCAAGCAAGCAGGCAGGCATTGCTGTTTTATGTTCTTGTTTTGTTTTTGTTGCATACAAGTTTGGCGCTGGGATAGCGTCGTCGAGCTGTGTTGCTCTCTCTTCAAGCGAGGGCGATGGCTCTGCTCTACTATTGTTGTTTTTGCATGCACTCCACGGATGTGCATAGCCTTACCCTTTGATGATGTTGACTTGAGCTTCTCTGCTCGAGACATTACCATCAGCGATCACAATCAAAAACCAATATTCCCAAAAAAAAAAAAAACTGCTTTTGCTTCTTATTTTGTTGTACTGCAGGCACGGATGGTAGAACGTTGTCTAAGCGGCTTCAAGGCGCTCGAGACACGACCATCACTGATCAAACAAATATTAAACCCCCCCCCCCCCCCCCCAAAAAAAAAAAAAAAAAAAAAAACTGTGTGCTTTCTTACTTGTCTTCTCACTTTGCATGCGGGTTTTTCTTTTATTCAGGTAGCTAAGACGGTGTTTTGAGCCCCTCGCCTCAGAGTCGCTCTCTCCACCACCGTCACAGATAGGTAACCACTCAATCAGATTCAAACATCAAACACCGTGTCTCATGCAACATGCTATGACTATGGCCATCGTGATTGCCCCCAATTAAACATTAGATAGACCCAATCATCTCGTCTCTCCAATCTCTCTCTCTCTCTCTCTCTCAAAAAAAAAAAGGAATTCAATCCGAACCTTTCAAAAAAACTCAATCAACCGAAAGCAACCACAAAAAAAAAAATTCCCGCCCTCCCCCCCCCCAAAACTCCCTTCAATACCGCAGAAAGCAACCTAATTATCGTACAATGGATATTCGCAAATCATGCCCTTTCCCCTTGCCCCAATTCGCTCAGAAACCACCCGTTCCTTGAAAACTAGATACAAAACAACGCCCGGCCCTCTCTGAATAGAAATTTCATAGATATAAAGGTCCACCCCTCCCCCCTCCCCCTCCCCTTCCCCTTCCCCTTCTCCCCCCTTCTCGGTCCAGCCGAACATACGAGAAAAACGACAAAAGTTCCCAAATCCCCCAAGGCTATTCCTCAAAAAACGGCAAAAGAGAATTACTGGTGGGGCGGGGGGCAAGCGTGTATTACAACGAGTGCTAAGAATGGTTGTTAATCCGCACACCGAGTAAAGGAACAAAAGGGGAAAACCACACATAGGCCCTTTCCACAGCCGGGTAAAGCCGCCTAGCCCGATTCGTCGCAACCAAGTAAAGCCCTTCCCCCGGAGCTGGTTTTGTTTACTCTTTCCTCCAATTCATCCTCTCCTTTCCCTTCCCATACTTTCATATAGCTCGAATCATACACCGCAATAACCATACCTTGGTAAAATTTCCTAATCCCATCTTTCTTCCTCGTCCTTTCCTTTCGCACAAAGGCCCCAGGGTATCCCAAACACCAAAAAAAAGGAAGAAGCTCCAAGCAACACAGAATAACACCAGTAACCCCGTTACCATCCCGTGGTCCGACCCCTACAACCTCACCCGGCACCCAGAGCACCAGCATTCTCTGGCGCGAGAGCGATTCCGAACGAAAAGTGATAAGAGAAAAAGAGGAAACTCGGGGATGGGGTATGCAGCATTATAGCTCTGGCGTAAATGACATCAAACATCTTCCTGACAGTTCCGACCTTTCTCTCTCTCGGTGTCGTCGAAGGGCCCGTCACCGAAATCGAAATCACCACCCCTTCTTCCGCGCAAACCGCTTGTTGAGGAGGACAAGCACTTTCGTCACGTTGAACTGCACGTACTCGAGGTCCAGGTCTTCCTGGTTGTCCTTCTGCATTTCGAGGAGATCGTCAAGTTTGAGGTCGAGTTCGAGCAGGCCGCGGTTTCGTCCTGAAGAGTTAGTCAAGCTCAATCCGGGGACAGCTAGTCGACTCTTACCCTTGTAATGCAGCGAGATGACAAATGTACCAGGTAGGGGACTGGTGAAATTGAAGTAGATGTTGGCTCTTCGGTTTTCGGGCACGTTGCTTTTCTGGATAACGCCTTCCTTCTCTAGCTGTTGGTGCGTGAACTTGTAAGGTCCGAGTACTTGGTGCTTCTGCTGTTTCCTGGTCTTGCCCTCGGACTGACTTCGCACGTTGTGGAGGTAAGACTTGTAGGTTTCGAGTTGGCCGACGAGGTACGCATTGTGGTCGCGGATGGTGCGGAAAACCTCCTCAAGCTTCTTGGTCTCTTCTACGACCTTGTCCTTCATGGATCCTAAATGTACGAGTTCTTGCTCGACCTCGTCCCGGAGTAACGCGAAGCCGTCATCCTTGTCAATTACGCCAAGTTCTTGTAGCTGGCTCAGCAGCTCCATGCTCCTGATGCCCTTCTTCACCATGACCGAATCGTTCTTCGTAGTCGCGGCAGCGTCAGCAACTCGGTCAAGTCGGAGAGGCCTCCGAGTCACGGATGTGTTGGCCGGTAGAGTTCGCAAAATCATGACGAATGTGGACTTGGCCTCCATGAAGAAAATCTCCTCTTGCGTAATGTCCAGAGCCGCGGTAAGATCATCCAGCGGTGTCTCCCACTTGCTGAAAAGTGGCAGATTGATGGCCCTGTTCTCTTTTCGTGGCAGCTGTGGAGGAGCTGGACCGAGTTCTTGCAATATGACGCCCAAATGAGAGCTTTCATCTTTTGCCTGCTCAAAATAGTTAAACAACCTACCCACGTTGGGATCAACGCCCTTGCGAGCACTTACCAGCTCAGCGGCATGCCTGTCCAAGAGCGCATGCGTGGCATAGACTTCATTGAGAGTGATGGATAGTTCCAGATCTCTCTTAGAAAGTGCCACATAGTTGTCCATTTCTAGAGTTTCGTAGAAATCTTGGACTTCGCACAAATCCAGCATGAACTTGTTGATCCGCTCTTTGTTATGCTGGATGAAAGGCTGCAGTTTGACCATGTACGGCTCCTTGGCGTATGACGGCTTATTGGCCAGGTTTTGGAGCATCTTGGCAACATAGGTTAGGGTACGCTTAGGGTTCTCTGCCGGGGTGGCGTCGATCAGCATGTATGACCTCGGTGTCACGATTGCCGGATTGATGAATCGGAGAAAGAAGAATCCTCCGATAAGGGTGCAGATTGTCTGGTCCTGTGCATCCGGGTATTTTCGTTTCGACAAGCTTCGGATCTGCTTGCAGATCCATCGGATGCCGTACGGGGTCTCTTCTAAGCCTCTTATGATGGTGTCCAAGAATGCGTTGGCAATCTCCATCAGCGAGGCAACACGTGGTTCGATAGCCTGCTGCACCCGTGGATGTTCGGCTGCCTGTTCAGCGGTCACGCCCTTTGGCATGTCGGCAGGGGGTTTGCCGTGTTGGTCCTCATGGTCCATTAACATCTTCTCGTAGACCTTTAGAGGATTGATTTCGAGGTCCATGTCCTTCATTTCGATGAGGGAATTGATCCTCTCAGCCAGTACAACCTTGAGGTAGCTCTGTCCGGGTCCTCGGCGCGTGTATGTGGTCATCATTCGTGAAACGGGGGTATTTGCGCGTAGTAGGGAAGAGTAGTCAGGGGTGTTATCGAATTGATAGGTGAGAACGGACTGTTTGCCTATATTAGCGCTGTTATTGCCTTATCTTCCCGGTACTACATACCTGAAACATGGTCAATAATAAGTGCTCCTCGCGGCTCTCATACTGATTTCCATAAATTGTGAACATGACAGTTTGTAGGAGCGAGTCAATCTCAGCCATGGTGACCAGGCGGCAGAGATGGGCGATATGTCTAGGCTCGGACTGTAGGAGGAAGAGTAGATTTCCGTATTTTTGCGTCTTCTCGTCGTTCGGGAAGAAACCTTCTTGCAGGTCAGCAGCTTCATCGAGATGGTTAGCTACCTCGTTTTGCTGGTCCTGTTAGCTTTATGCTTGTGGTGGTGAGCAAGTCCTACTTACCTCTTCCAACGCCATACGGTTTTGGATAAGCAACGCTATCCGCGAATCGAGATATCTGACGTCCTTCTCCAACACGAAATTCTTCTTCGATTGCGAGGATATCTTCGATTTTAGTTCCCGTAGGATTTTTTGCGCTGGAGGTCTATTAATACTGATCAATTGTGGCATGATATGGTGGCACCATACCCTTTGCGAGGTCGTCCTCGATCTCCAATTCCTTCTCCTTCGCGGAAATAGACAGGTACAGGGCAGTGACGGAGTAGCGCTTTGACTGTCGCACCGAGCGCGAGCCATCGTGCGAAGACATTGTGTTCTGGCGCGAGACGGGTATGAAGGACGACGAGGACGAAGTCGAAGCTCTGGAGGGAGCGTGAAGCATGGAGACGGCCATTATCTACCAAGGTACGGTAAACTTGCGCAGTGCGGGCGTTTGTCGGGGGGTGGTCGTCCCGTATAGAGGAATGCAATTTGTCGAGGTACCACAAGCCGAGCTCGAGACAAAGAAGCTCGCGCAGCAGTCAGGTACTTGTGCAACGGTATGGGATGCGCTTCTGCGCTCCGGGCTAGCGATTCTTTGTTGGCCACGCAATTTTGGTCGGCGGCGTTTGTGCGCTGGAGGGTGGATGCCCAGGCCGCTGCGACGCTGAGCGCCGCGGTGGTTCGCGCGTGGAAGTTTCAGAGGATTCTTCGCGGGATCGCGCAGGATGGAAGGCGGATTGGTGCGAGCAATAGGAATGCCGGGCTGGAGGGATTGGAGCGCTGGCCAGGGGAGACGTGAAGCTTGGGCGATGGGCGCCGTGTGAGTGGTGGTTGCAGGTGGAGGGTGATTTGGCTGGCTGAGCACTACTGCGATAACGGTAGCAGGCGAGACAGCGGCATTCCTCCCGGATCGGTGGACGGTGAGGGTTTGGACTGCCGGTGGTGAGGGCTGAGGGCAAAGGCGACGTAAGGAAGAGGGGTTTCGCGGCGGACTGTCGTCGCGGAGCAGGAGCTGTGTCTGAAACGTGCGAGGCAGCGTCGGGGACGACGGCGGGCGGCAGGCGGCAGCGAGGCCAGGCGTGCGGGTGCAATCGCGGGCACAGGGGCGCAGGCACGGGCAGCGATGGTCGGCAAGTTGCAGGCAAAGGGCCCGTGGGTGCTCGATGAGGGGACTGCGAGTCTCTGGAGCAGGTGCCGTCGGACGAGCCTGCGCAGTCAGGCTGGCTGGGCGATAGGGCCCGCTCGCACACCTGTGGTCTGGGGGAAAAGGAGCGCGGAGCTGTGGCGTCTGCGGTTTCGAGATTGCCCGCCCGAAGAAGATAAGTGTCAGGGCCGACATGACGCCTTGGCCGGGGCCACAGTAAACCGCGGGCGCTGGCACATGCGATGCGGCGGCATAGGGCGGTGCAGAATAGACGTGCCAGCAGCGTGCCGCCCCGGACGGTGCAGCAGCGGAGCAGTATGCGCCTCCAAACCACGCCGAGCCCTAAGACCGTGATATTCGACCTCAAACGGCGAGAACGAGCACCTCGTGGAGCGCCATCGCACCATCGCAGCTGCCCAGAGAGCGTCTCCCAGAGCTACCAAAGATTGGACGCAAGCATAGTTCCACGCCCACATAGCAAGAACTGGCATTGTTGATCAGTCCTCACCCATTGTTAGAAACCACCCCCCCTTTAGCCACGCCACGCCTACGCGCTTTACCCCTCCCCTCCCGACCGACAGGCACCGCTCCACCACCCAAGCGTTTCAGCCCACACTCGCGCTAAAGGCCAGGTGATCATGCCCCGAACCTCATCGCTTGCACTCCACGACACCACCGTAAATCAATCCTGGTACACGGCCCGCCAAGCTCCGTATCGCAACGAGGCCCGCACGCATGCAGAACAACCGGCGCATCCGCCTCTCCAGCCTATCCAGGAACAGACGAACGTGCATAGTTCCACCTCAAGAAATCTCCGACTGCCTGCACCGCACTCAACCACCGGCGCTGTGCCCATCCGCCGCTGATGTAGGGACCCTCTGTGCGCCCGCTGATCGCCTTGGCTGTGCTTGCAGTGATTACACATCTCCGCATTGCAGCAGCAGAGGAGTAGTGGAAGGCCCTGGGTCTGCGATTGGGTCCCTCGTCAGGGGCGCGTGCTCCTTCGCGGTTTACTAGGCGGATAGTCGATAGCTTGCGCAATTAGGTGCGCTCCGCCTGCAGCGACCGTTAGGCAGAGCTGTGGAGAAGTGTTGAACCAGACGACAAATAAGACCGAGGCCTTTGCTGCGCATATCGCGATTTCGCGCTACGGAGCCGCAGGCGATCGCAGGCCGTGCCAAATGCCAATAATTGTTGTTTTAAATTGTCCTGTGTAGTGCATTGCCCATTCGAGGTCGTCCATACAGGATCTAGATAGCTAGTACAATAATCGTCTCGTTGCTCAGATGGAGGAGGCGCAGCGCAAGGAAACTCGTAATAACAGTTCGAATGCCGTCTATCACAGCTGATGTCGTCGTCATCGCCTCGTGGCTCAGCGCATCGCGAACCGTGGGCCCTCGGGAGATGGGCCTGTGCCCGTGAAACCGCCCTGCAAACTCCACATGCGCCAAAATGGACCCTGAAATGACAATTGCCCCTCGCCGTGGTAGAAAAAGGCAACCAGAGACCCTGGATCCAGCCTTCAAGCCAGCCCTTAATTCAACCTCGAGAAACGACTCCATCGCAAACGCCCGATTTCTATGAAGGTCGCATCGGATAGAGGAGTTTGATCGCCTGCGGTTTGATCGCCTCATCCCCTCACCCATCCTCGTCGGGTCTAGGTTGTCGACTACACGAGTCATTGCGCAAGAACCGCAAGAACCGCCAGGAAAGCAAAGTAACTGTACCTCGCATTAGTCCCTCGCTCCACGATAGTCTAGAGTGAAAGCAGTATGGTGGTTCTTCTTGCAACCCCTCGTGTAGTGAATGTTTCTCTGCTTTCGCCACACTCCACGGTGGCGAGCGAGAGGCACACATGCTCTCCATCCTCCTCCCGGCCAGTCCCCGGTCCAATAAACAGGAAAATCTGAGCACTCACATTGAACCACACTTCGCCCACTCGCGAATCGCCATAATACCCACGAGGTCCGTCTGTGTGACAACCGCCGCCTGGCCCAGCCCGATAAGCACAATGATGAACAGCCTGCCCAGCAAGCCCGGAATCACCGCAAACGCCATGAGGGGGAGTATCAGGAGTACCAGCATCAACGGGAGGCCCAGCGCTGCGGACTCCACTGGGCCCGCGCCACCAACGACGCCCGCAGACGATCGCCTGCGGCGGGCTATCGCCAGGAGATCGTTCCTGTGCTCCAAAAAGCGCGACTCGGCCTTGTCGACAGGCGCGTGACGCTCCATCCACGAATGGTACGCCTGGATGTCATCCGCACTTGCGGGGTCTAGTTCCTTCATCATTGTGCTGTATGAGGAAAGCGCCTGATCTAGAAACTTGTTAGCGGGGGGCAAATAGATACACCATGGTTGGCATCGCACTGTATTGGCCCAGTTTCATGTAAATCCTGCCCAAGCAGTCCGTTCGTCGGTAATGCAGTTCTCCGCCGTATCGTGCCTCTACCCGCCGAGATGCAGGCATAATGTGCCCCTCTTCGCCTGGCGGCGTCATCTGCGCAATGCATTCATCCAGATACCTCAGCTCTTCCTCGAGCTCCGAGATCTCGTCTTGCACATGTAAAAGGACGCGGTGATTGAGGTTCTCGAACTTGCGATACATGGGTGTCACTCTCGTTGCTTCTGACGCGTCATCTTTGGGGCGTTCAGATAGCTTATCAGCCAGCAGCTCATACCCTACCAGAGTTGTTTTGGTGAGATCCGGCCCGGTTGGATAGTGTGGCGCTTGTCCATAATGGAAAGGCGGAGGCGGCACAAGCATGCTGTTGGAACCCCCTGGGCTCATTGCATAAGCATTGTCAACGTGGGCTTGTGAGGGTGGGTAAGGGGCTTGTGGGGGTGGATAATAGGCAACTGATGAAGGCTGGGCGGCTGGCGACGACCACGGTGGCACTTGAGGGGCTTGTGGATACATCGAAACTGAGGCGGCGTCATAATGGGCATGAGGGTCGATTAGTGGGAGTGCTGGTCGAGGATGTGGGGAGGGGTCGCCAAAGAATTGGAAGTTAGAATGGGGCTGTGGGCTTTGCAGAACGTGTTGCCGTAGCTCCTCTTCCCGGTCTTTCAGTCGTCGGTGATGGCGGTCATGGGAGCCCGCCCTATGACGTTCTGAAGGTGATGTCGCAGGGGCAACAGGGGGTGGGACTCTCTGCAGCGCGGTCGTGTGAGATGCATCGTGGCCCTCTTCGTCGCTGCCGTCACCGTCGCTCTCTTCGTCGTCTTCGGTTTCTTCCTCTTCATCTTCTTCCTCCTCCTCTTCTAGGTCGTGCACGGACGGCTGGTGAGTATTATGAGCATGCTCAGCTGAATCTGGACTACTGTCCCGCACTGAGATGCCAGAATCACTCCTGAATCGCTCTCGATGGACACCTTCGTCGTGCACTAATTTTCTAGACGACATGGGTGGGGACGTCATTGGTGACTCGATCTCAGGCTCATCAGCATTCGAAGAGTCTACGCCGTCATCGTCGTTATCTGACAACACAGTTGACGCTGAAGACGACGAGGATGACGACGTAGGCCGGTCATCGCTGGCTTGGGGTTGTGCCGAAGTCACATTCGCTTGCATGTATTTAAACACGCTGGGCTCTCCTGAAGACGCGTCCATAGTGTTAGGGGTGGCTGAGGCGGTCTTCGTTTCAATGCGTCGACGTTCCTTGGACAGTCTGCGTTTCGATATGCTAGATCTGTCGTAGGACTTTTGAGTCACGGTTGAGTTGCTCCCACTTGACGTATTAGAAGTGTTTGTGAGATCTGACACAAGCGAGAGCATGGAGGGGTTGGCGAGATTGGAAATTGTATCAGCGCGGCGCTGGAGTATGCTTTGCTTCTGCCGGGCGGCACGACGAGCCACTACACTATCATCTTCGACAGCTCTACTACGACGTGGTATTGCTGTATCCTTGATGCCAGCCGAGGAACTCTTCTGACGTCGCTGTTGGACGTTCTCTTTCCCTTCCAGTATCCGGCTGAGCTTCGGGAGATATCCAGCAATATCCTTTTCCCGCGACTCCGACTCGGATGTAGATGGTCTCGGGGACGTCGATTTGCGCGGAGAGGCCTCTCTGGAGGTCTTGCGAGGGGTGTATCGTCCTTGCTTGTTCTTGTGGGGCTCAGCGTTATCTACATCAGGCCCAATTAGAGATGCTGGGTGTGCGGGTTCCTCTGGGCGGAAATTGCTCTTCAACGAACGTCTCCGGGGTACAGGAGTGGTAGAGTTCGACGCAGTGCTAGTGGAAAGACCGCTGGGGAGGGTGCGAGGGGCCTGTAGGGCTGAAATTTGAGAGCGATTGAGGCCGGGGAAGCCTTCTGTGGAGGCTCTGCGCTCCGTCTGCACGAAGAGGCGCACCAAAGTTAGTAAAACAAATGCACGCGTGGAATCGAAACAGTCGCATGACAAGAAGAAGCCCCGAACGTACCATGCTACGAAGATAAGGCGTTGGGCGTGGGTGCTTTGCTGTCAGTGAATCTGATATTGGCGTCGATGGGCAGCATGGAGGGCACTGCAACTAGCCGGATGGGATGGGTTACACCCCAGGAAGAGAGAGTCGGCGGGGAGGCAAAGTGCGATTGCTTGCATGCTGGAAAGGAGCGTGAACGATATGCAACGTACGCCTTGTGCTACAGGCTGGCTCAGGCGTTCAGGAGACGCAGATCAGGGATGAGGGCTGCTCAGGAGACAGCTGTCAAGCAAGCCACGCGCCAGAGCCCAACGAGGTGACGGCATCAGGGCCACCATTTGGGCTGGGGATGCGGAGAGATATAGGCGACGAACATCTGGCGGCGCGAGAGTGGCAGGACGCAAGACAGCGAAAACCTGTGATCCATCCACAACCGGGCGACGCTGCAGCACCGGGCGGCCTATCATGCGGTGAAGGGTGCGCCGCGGCGATGTGGAACGCGGGAAGATCACCACCCGGCAGCCAATCGCAGAGAAAGTTTATTTGAGGATATTTTTGGAGGGCGAGGCCAGTTGCCCTCACATGTTGATTGTTGATGTTTTCAATCGAACGCGTGTCAGCGTGTACGCAACTGCTCCATCAAGCAACTGGAGTCCGAGGGCTTCGGCAGCTCTGTTGAACGCTCCACGTGCCGATCAATCTCGATTCCACAGTACGAATACGAGGCCCATTCCGAAACCATGCCCAAGCGATAGCCGCGATATTTAACGTCGCTGTTCCGGCAGCACCCTAGTTACAATATCAAAAACCGAACGGTTCTAACCGTTGCGGCGAAAAGAAGGACCTTAACCGCGCTCCACCGCTCACCGCTTCTTGCACCTGCATTGTTCGGTGAGGTTAATCGCAGCGTCGGGGCCAGTGCGATTCAGGTGCAAGCACCGGGGCATTCAGTGCTGGGCTACCCGGGTTGCTGACACCCTCATCTTGAAAGTCCGATGCCCAGAGAACTGATTGGTGGCCTGGAGCGTGGTCCATTGCCCAAAGGGGCTATGTAGACGTCGTTTCACCCCCAGAGCCTGTCAGCAGGCCGATCCTATGAGCTTCCGATCTTGATAAGAATTGGGTTCAGGGCATCTCCAACATATGTGTGTCTGGCTAGCGATTGCCACATTATCTCTTCTAGTCCACGTGGACGATTGTGTCAGGGCCTTCTTCTACATACACCCAATATCGTCCTTTGATATCATGACCCCAATCTAAATGACGTAGCGTAGTCAACCCGCTACCCCAATACCCATCTAACGTTGAGTGTAGTTTCTCTAAAGTCGTGATAGTTGGGGAACTATATGGCACCAGGTCCTCAGAAACGTGAGATGTCGCGCCCAAAAGCCCAATTGAGGAACCTAGCACAGCGTCAGCAAACTCGGAACCCGTTTCAAGCTAGCACCATCACATGAGAACTCACCAGTATATCGGGATCAGCACCTTGTTCCTCCAGCTCACGCTCTTCGTGAGGTACGCACCCCGCCACAGCACCCACGCTGCGCGCCCGGAGACGCTCCCGCCGCCGCCGCCCTGCATGATGGCATTCCAGTTACCAATGTATGCCATGACACCCATGTTCTTCCACGTGAAGCCACCCTTGTCAAAGTCACCCTTGTTGAGCCGTTTGGCAAGCCACTCGGCCTTTTGGGAAGCCACCTGGGCCGTTGCTGGATACGTTGTGTTTTCGATTTTCGCGCAGTCACCAAGAGCAAAAACGTCTTCCATAATTGCTCGCTGCTTGCTTTCGTGGTCACCATCGGGCCCAAGGAGCACGCGTAGCCGGTCGTCGGTGATGACGGCTCCGGTTTTGGGCTCTTTGCTGACGGCCCATTGGAGAGAACCTCGTGATAATTCGGAACCCGGGGTAAGGTACTTGACTCCTGATTCTGGAATAGATGGGATCTTGCCCAATGCCTTTTTTGCAAAGGGGTTGATCATAAGACCAGTACCTGTAGAATGCGTCAGTAATACTGCATCTTGATACAGGCGGCAAAATCCTCACTCCAAACAACCATGCCAACGCCTATGTCTCCCTCTTCTCTGACCCGAAGCGTCCAGCACGGGTACTCGTCTTGGACGTCTTTGGCGGTATTACTGTCCCCCGGAGGCCCTTTCCTGAGCGACTCAACGTGATGAGACGTCTTGATCGCAATGCCCTCCCTCGCGAACACCTTCATGGCATACTTCCCGAGATCTTCGTCAAACATTGGCAATACCTTTTCTGCCACATCATAGACCGTGATCTTATAGAACTCCATCAACTCAGGATATATCCTTGCCAGGTCCTCCTTGATGATGTCGTGTAGCTCCGCTGAGAACTCAATTCCTGTTGGTCCACCGCCCACTATCGCAAAGTTCAGCAGATTCTTCCTCATCGCGTCCGTTGTGGTTGATAGAGCCGCCGTCTCGAAGCATAGCAGTATGCGGTTCCGTATCTTCCGCGCATCTCCAACATCCTTCAAGAACAGCGCGTGCTCCTTGACTCCTGGTGTTCCGAATGTCTGACTGTAGCATCCCACAGTGATGATCAGCTTATCCCATGCCAGGTCGAACGTCTTCCCTTTCTTCGCCTGTTCTGCCTTTCTCACCTCCGGCTGGGTCTCCGCCCGACTTCCAGAGAGCGCGAAGCCCTGAGTCGAGTTATCAGCACTCTCCTCGACCGTAACTTTCTTGTTCTTGAAATCCACCACATCCGCCCATCCTTGGAAGTAATTGACGTTAGATCGCCGACTCCTCACCGGCTCGAGTGCCGTCCTGAACTCGAGCGTTCCGACCGAGGTGGAAGCCAACAGTGGCGTGAAGGCGAAGTATGACCGCGGCGAAACGACAACAGCTTGGTACTTCTTCGGGTTGAGCTGGCGAGCAACCGTGTATCCTGCCCAGCCAGAGCCTAGAATCACGACGCGCTCCCTCTCTGCACGATGTCTTAGCAGCCGCATGGTACCTCGGAATTAGAAGGATCTCTTACGGTCTGAACTTGTATCAAGCTGATTGACTGTTATATCTCGTCGCTGGCTCGGTATCCCACGTGAAAGGCGGGATGCGATCGGCCTCGAGGGCAAGCTTCTGCTGGCTAGGGCGTCAAGCAATCCAGTAGGCAATTGGCCGAGCTGCATACGCGGGCTGGAGGCTTGCATGCTGGTGTTCCTTCTGTCCTGGAGCTATGGGGTTCCTAGGCATTTTTGTTGTTGATATATTTTGCCGCTAAGGCCGCGCTCATCCGCCGCTATTCTAAGCTATGACGTAGGTATTACGCCCGCAGATACCCCATTGAGCGGGGGAAATGGTATTAGTTTGCATACTTCGATGTGAAAATACAGGTATATATCGTTCAGGAGCTTTGCGCTCAGACGGAGGGCGTTCCAATGGTGGTGAAAACACCGGGGGAAAGGAGGAAGGTTGGAGATTCTCAAGCTGCGCCGTCCCGAAAATATCACATGCCACTTCAAGGACTCGTGAACTACATACAACAGAACTGCTAAATAACCACATTATCCAGATGCAGTAGAGCTTGAGAGGTCATTCGCATGAGTCAGCTTGAGCGCTCCGAGTATTTATCTAGCCGGGTTATAATTGAGTGAGGTTGGTCTCAGCCTTGACTTCGTGGTATTCCGTAATCTCCCGTCACCCCGTTCACCCTTGTGAAACTCAGGCGAGTTCAATATAATCAAAAAGAAAAGAATGTACAAGCCAGGCTTTTTCGCTACAATGGCCTTCACCCTATTTCACCCGCAACTACCACTTTAGTTGCGGAGGTCGGAAGTTGGATTCAGAGCAATTGATCCAACTGTAACGAAACGCGGGATCTTATGAAGCAGTATATGTGAAGAGAGCGAAAGCAGTGAGTGGAGAAGAGATTAGATGAGATAGGAGTCTGATGCTAATGTGGTTGTATTAGACGAGCAAGCTCTCTGCACTTATATACATCCCTCCACAATCAAACGGTCGGTCATGAAGGCATACATTTCTTGAAAGCTTCCGTGTTAGGATCTAGTGGACAACTGAAGCTCTATGTTACTGCATTTTGTCACCAACTGTATCGCACTCGAAGCGAGACCTTGGTTTGTTCTTGATGCGGGAATTACTAGAGCGAGGGTAGCTTGAATATTCGTTTCTGTCGTGAATTTTGCCTCAATTTACATGCGCTAACATGCCGAGGATCTCCCAAGCAATCGTACGAGAAACTACTAAAGTAAACATGCTAAGTTTTGACTCGCCGACTCTTCATAGCTTCACTACAACTTTAACAGAGCTGGACTTCTAACCGCTCACCTCGTGCTTCGCCACTTGTGCAGAATGGCGGGGTGGTATCTCCGGAGCTGAAAGACTGGAACTTCTCATGACTGAGCGAAATTTGAGCTTGATGGGAATTCTGTAAAGTACATGGAATGCGGGACCATTCAAAATAAGAAATCAATGGGAGTCAGAAGATCGTTGTATACTGGCCAATTTGCAACTATGTGAGGTCGTTCTCTGATATCACCACGTGATCTCCCGAAATTGCCCGCCACTCATCCATTCATCCTCGTGTGAATTAGGAAATTCGTTAGGCTAAGTAATCCAGAATCTAAGTCGGGTATTATCTGTCGTTTCAGCTCCATCATATGCCAAGCGCCAAGCAAGCCGACTCATAGCAGTGTGTCCCCCAAGGCGCAGCGAACGATTGAGCAACCTGCTCGGACCGTGTCGCTAGCTCCCTTGATATCTAGACTGGGGTTGACTTCTACCAGATCTAGAGCAATGAGAGAGCCCGTCTCGGCAACGCACTCGGCGATGAAGTCGCCTTCACGAAGCGTCAGGCCGCCTCGGACTGGCGTTCCGGTGCTCGGAGCCCACATTGGGTCTATGGCGTCGACGTCGAAGGACAGATGGATGGGCGTATCGCTTCCGATCCAACCAAGTGCCATGTCCATGACTCTACCAATACCATGCCTTTCGACCCGTTAATACAAGGCGTGAGTGGGGTCATAGTTTCAAACAACTTACTTGTCGATATCATGCATCGAGAACGCTTTGATGCCATGCTCCTTTAGGATCTTCTTCTCTCCGCGGTCGATATCCCGGAGCCCAATGTAGACTAGCTTTTTGACGTTGATACGCTGGTCGTCCTGTATCCAACCGAATATATCCTCGTCCTTTTCCGTCGCCAGCCCGGTCAGGAACGCAACCGGCATGCCGTGGATGTTGCCGCTCCCAGAAGTCTCCGGAGTATTGATATCCGCGTGTGCATCCACCCAGATGACAGCTATTTCCTTCCCAAGTCGTTCCCGCGCCGCCTTCGCCGTGCCGGAGACGGTTCCAATGGCAATTGAATGGTCTCCACCCAGCGTCAGTACGAACTTGCCGCTCTTGGCGTGCTCATAGACCTGTTGGCTCAAGGCGCGGGTGACGGCGCTGACAGCTCTCGGCTTCTTCATGTTGCGGTAATCCGGGTCCTCTTTGGGCATGATATCAGTATAGGAGTGGACTTGGCCATCGTAGGTAACGCTGAAATCGAGGTCCTCTTCCAGTTGCTGGATCAGGCCTGCCTCGATGAGGGCCATGGGAGCGGCATCAACACCTGCTTTGGTCTGTCTTTATGTCAGCATTTGCGGTTCTTCGTCGCGGAGATATGTCAAATGCATGCAACAGGCTGCAATTGGCTCGAGTGAGTGAGGGCGACTGACCTGGCCTCCAGAGAAGCCAACCGCAACAAGACCCAAGTCATGGCGACTGGGCAGGAATTTCGGCTGTACCGTGGGTGCTGAAGTCATTGTTGTAGGTATGTAGTGACGTGGAAAGAGGGGTAATAGTGTAGATAAGGATGTCAGAGGGAGGAGACCTAGCCGTAGGACACGGAGTGCGGAAGTCTGTGTGAGGTAGGTGGTAGGCTAAAAGTATCGTCGAAGCGATAAAATCCCGGATTTGGATGCGACTTTTGGCCGGAGGTGAAGGGATGAAGAATTGGAGGGTGAAGAGGGCAGTATTTATGGCCTCCAGAATCTGCCATCTTTACGTAAATCGAGGCCCTTCAGATTTTCTCTACACGCCTGCTCCTGCACTTAGGGGAACAGTGAGGGCAGACTGCGGTACTGCGATCGCTAAAGGCAGGTTGTGCCTGGTGTTTATCTAGGCTCTCACGGGCTGAGACCCCCACTTGGCCCACGCTAGCTATCCCGCAATCGCCTCATCAGTCAGGAGAGAACAGCGGCACTACTATAAAGCTGTATACGGCGTCGCCTCCTCTATAGGCTCTGCTAGCCGTGTAGAGCTGATTCTCGTCTCGTTAAACTTTGCTTAAAAAGCAAGTTATTCCCAAATCTCACTCAAACCACGTACACGGCTCACCACCGCTTCCCGTCGGCTCCCATCACTGCCGTACACCTCCACCGCCTTTCTTCAGAACTATCATTCCCGGGTTTCCCTCAATCGTCACAAGACCAGAAGGATTGATAACGAGAATCCCTGTTTCATCCACTCATACAATGCTCCCCGCCATCCGCCTCACAGCGTCCAAACCTCCCTCGCGCAGTCACACCCTACATCTCCTCTGCCACGTGAAGCCCGGAGCTGCATCTAAGCGTGAAGGAGTTTCTGCTGTAACCGCATCCGGTATTGAGCTGTGCGTGGCAGCGCGGGCGCGAGAGGGCGAGGCCAACCGCGCTGTAAGAGCGCTGATCGCTGAGGTGAGTCGTAGTCCACTATTAGGCGCAATAGAATTTCTCGTCATGGCCAGGGACCGTCCAAGGACTGTTAGTAATGACAAAAGTTGGGCGTGCTTTATTATTCCGAGAAGGTTTTCTGAAGTAATTGTTGGAAGGGTTCTAGGCGTAAAAAAAGGTAAGCCACTCTAACGCGTGGTAGGTCCTCCATGTACCCAAATCAGACGTAGAGATTGCAAAAGGGATGAAATCGCGCGAAAAGACAGTCGTTGTATCAAACATAACCATCGTCAAGAGCAGCATAGAGGAGACCATTGAGGGCATAAGGATTAAAATTGAGCAAAGCGTGAGTACTTGACACTAGCGTTCAGTGACCTCTCTCGTTCAAACTTCTGCCATCACCCCCTTCATTATCGAATGATACAACTGCCATCCACTTCGAATCTGCCCTATCTCTTTGCAGCTAGCATTCCTCCACTCCTCAAAGCATCCTTCGCCCCGTTCAGGTGTACTGCCAAGCGCCCACCTCGGTGGTGTTGAGGGTCGCCGCGGTGAACCCCAAGCATGCAGGGTCGTAAACGATGTCCGGCAAGAGGCCAAAGACCTGGTACCCCTTCCCCTCGACAGGGCATGCGACCAAACCACCCTCGAAGCTCAAGGTTCCGTAATTCGGACTGTCCTCGACGCGGCTCCAGCCTATCTGAGTCGAGCCGGCGGGGATGTTGGCAGAATGGGCCTGCGTGAAAGACATGGCACCATCCGGGCCAATGTACACTGCCCAAGCGTGTTAGCGTACTTACGCGGTTGGTGGATTGGTAGTATGAGCTTACCCGTTTGTCCCCCCGGAACTTCAACGTACAGACTGAGAGTGGGCGAGGAGTAATCGCTAGAGAAGACAGTCTCGTCCCCCGCCGGACATTCCGAAGGGTCCAGAGGGCAGTACGATGAAGTTGGCGGTCCTGCCAAGTAGAACTTCTGTCCGGATGCGGCGAGGTTGGAGAAGTGGATCGGGGAAGCGGACCTCAGAGCCATCACGGTAAAGGGCTGAATTTGGGCGAGGGCGGTGGCCACGAAAGTGGAGATGGTGAGAGCGCCCTTCATGGTGATGCTGGGTTCGAGGTGGATTGATGGATGTGGGTCGATGAAGAATGACGCGGACTGATTGATGAAGAATGGGTTGGCTGGATCTGGGAGCGAGAAGGCAGAGGAAACCTTTATGTACTCGTCTTGACCCGGAAGTAGCGAGCTTGAATTGAGACTGCTTTGTTTACTCCCCTTCTCATCGGCCCTTTCTCTTTATATATCTAACCAATTGCCCGGCCCCTGTCGATGTCAGGATTGGCGTGGAGGTCACAGGGTGATCATCGCGACGGCCAAATTTTGGGGAACGGATCGGACCACCCCCAACGACGTCAATCACCAGTTGCACTTGACCGCCTGCTTCTCTCGAGAGCCGAGATGAGGCTCGGGGAGGGGCAGGTCTGTGTGTAGCCGTGGTCGTGCGCCATTCGGTCCGCGTAGTGTCTGTGTACAAGCATTTGCCACTGTTTAGTTGCTTCAACACCCTAAAAAAGTGTCAAGGAGTGACTAGTAACTACAACATCGTTCCTTCCCAGTTGTGAACTTCGCGGCCTGGGGTGGCTAGCAAGCCCGCAGATCATTCAATATGACGGATTCGTATCTTATATAGATGTCAGTCGTGTGCGGAGCACTCTGGACGAAGAGTCTCCATAAGTTGATGCCCTGATAATTAATCACCTCACTCACGATCTCGTCCAAACTTCGAAGACTAGTGAAGGCATTCCAAGAAGCAGCAGACAAGTGTACCGTGGAGTGTGCAATCATAGCGGATTTTGCCTTGCCACAATTGTCCTCGTGGTCCACATGTAACGAGAATTCGGAGTGAAGCCGGCGATTCACAATGTTGCATCGTGAGGAACCATAGACGTCAGTGCGTAGGCACAGGGGCCACCTGCATCACATTCCTCTTTGGACTGGTGAGTGGGTAGCGCACAAGCCCACTGGCAGCTCAACGGTTGTCGATCGGGAACTGCTAGGGTATTGCATGTTACTTGACGAGGCTGATTTAGGCATGGATTTGAACGTACCTACTCCAATGTCTCCTTGGAGGTGATGCAGCGCGACTGTCAATAACATTGCCCCGCGCAGTTGTCGCAGAGGCTTCATTTACGGTTTCAGGTCATGAACTCCCGGCACTTCCCCGCCGTACGCACAAAAGAGAGGATACCATTCGGACCCTTCACAGCCCCTGGGAAAGTTGGTCATGAGGCTTGGAGAAAAAGTACAGTGGTGGTAGAAAAGAATAGAACAACCATCCATCGGGTCCGGCATTCCTCGTACTTTTTCGGAATCGATAGCTCGGTAGAGCCATATCGAGCTATATGCAGCTTCGGTATTGGACATATCCAGGCTGATTCGTGGCGATGCTGCAAGGGTTTTGACCATCTCGAATGCATTGGCCAGTCACAGCCCGGAGCTGCCGGGCCGTCGCCGTTGTGACGTGACGGTTGTGGCTCTTTAAGCTTAAAACAGGTACTATTAATAGACTCCCCTTCGTTGCTCGTGTCCACGTTCACGATACCGGTGCGCAGGAGTTATGTCGCCTTCCCCGTTCTGCAGTAATCAGTGAGCGAGATGACAGCTGATACGTGACGTCTGTGAAACAAAGATAATAGCCAGCAAAGTGATAGGATATACAGAATCGATTTGATAATGGAAAATGACCTTTGGGTCACCTTCTGAACCCTCGCGATACTTCTACGTACCGAGGCAGGATTCAGCAAAGGGTGGTTATATCCCAAGGCCTAATTACTTAGTTCTCGCATAGTTGATCGATCCAGCCTCGGAATACCGCTTGCTCTAAATACAACCGTTGCGCCTCATTTCCAAAAAGTCCACTGGATACTGGGGTCTCGCGATCATCGTGTTATGTCGACAAGAATCCAATGGTCCAACTGATATGCGACTCTTGTACAATTGCAACGGCCACAGCCACCACTAGCATTGTACCATATGCTGTAAGCTGAGCACAAAAGCTAATCGCTAAGAGCTGTCCTTGTGGCAATCACATCCACAAGCACAACTTCCCGCTAGCTGTCCCAGCGGCAACCCAGTCTTGCGATGGATGGAATTTGGCCACGGCCGGCACCGCCGTGATGCCCTCGCCTCCCAGCTGCGCAAGCTGTTCGCCTTTACTCGTGTAGATGTCCACGAAGCGGTTCATGTTCCCAATGCAGAAGCGTTGGATTCCGTCCTGGGGTTGTAGTTGCCATTGTGCACGCAGACTGTTACAAGCATGTTAGCAATAAGTTTCGTGTTACCGAACATTTGAACTATAATCCTGCGTTTCAGGAAAGCAAAGCTTACATAGTAACCCATCTTCCGGTTTGGTTGTTATGCGGTATAATCGTGGCCGGTTCCATTTCGTCGTCGGTCAGAGTCGTCCCAGCCTTCCAGTCACCGCAGCCACTGAAGTCGTGGATCTTGACGGTGTCATCGTACGAAGCCGTAGCCACCTGACCTGCAGAATTCCATGCGGCGTGTGAGACAGAAAGCCTGCTTTCGTGTTCACCAACCAGCGCTGGTAGCCGCAATTCGCCCTTCCCGCTGATCTTCCGCAGGTCCCATATCTTCATCGTGCGATCCAAGGATGCTGTCGCCACGAGGTGCGCTTGCTGTGGGTGTAGAGAGAAACCTCCAATCTTCTTTTCCGACAATTGAAATATCTCCAACCCTGCAGACTTTTGTGGCGACGTCCGCATATCGCACATACCGAATGTACCTCCTAGGGTTGAGAAATATAGCATATTGGGATCCTTTGATGCGATTTCGACACCTGAAAGGGGGTCGTCGTCGCCCTTGTCTACCGGTGCATACACTTCCACAGCTACCCCCTTTGCCAGATCCAGTTTTCGAATCGAGGAATCGTATGAAGCCGAGTATAGCGCGTTCGCATCCGATGGACTGAACTGAAACGTGCAGATTGTCCGTGTATGAAGCTTGAATGTAGTGATCGCGGGCCCTTCCTTTTCGTCCTCTTCTTCGTCATCCTCTTGCTTCACCTCGGAAGCTTTTTGTGAGCAGTCGCAGATTCCCAAATTCCCCAACTTGTCTCCAGCAAACACCAGCGGCTTATCCGCCGTCGGGTGGAATCCCATTGAGTAGATACGCTCCGGCGTGATCTTGATCTCATTGGGCTCATAATCTTCCCAAAGCTCCAGCCCACTCATTTTCTCTCTTAATGCTTTCAACTCTTTATCACTCGTCTCCTTAACATCATTCGCGTTGAAAGTCCGTTCATACGGTTTCGTCTCCCTAACATTCCGTAGAAAGTTGCCCCCCTGATCCCAGCTCCGCCCTGCAACCACAATATCGCTGAGATTCAGGTCTCCACTAACACGCTGCCGTTTCGCACGTTCCGCTTCCTTGAACGCATCATGTTCGTCTTCCGCCTTGCGCTTCGCCACTTCACTATCGGCGACTATTCCACGCAGACGCGACGATGTGCGACGCGGGCCAGTGTCCTCTTCCTTGATCTTTTTAGGCGCGGGTTTCTTCGACTTGGCCTTAGCCTTGGCCGCGGCTTTTGAGGAGGGAGCAATGCCAGCTTGAGCGGCTTCGAGTTCGAGGGTACGGAGGAGTGCTTGGGTTTTGGCTATGTTTTCTTGACGCTTTTGCTCATATTCGCTGAGCTCGACTTTGGGACCGCGCGCCATGGTGGAGGAAGGGTGATGGGTATTCCTATAGATTAGAGCGACAAGAGCAATCACTGTTGCGCGCAGTTTCTGTAGACGTGGGTTGGAATAGCCGGACCGTAAGTGTGTCCGACAACGAGAAAGGAGGTTGGTGAAGTCTATGGGTCATTGTGGCGTCCGACGCGTTAAAAAACGCGAAGCGGGTTGGAAGTCACGTGGGTCAGATTAAGTGGCACGACGATCGCGACATCACTCTCCACATTCACGTCGAAAGTGAACATGATGCATGAAGAATTTCCGTCACTCACAGTCGTCACTTTCAATCAGAGTCAAAAGAAGCCAGATAAACATATTGAAACCTGACTACATCTCTCTATACTCTCTCTCTCTCTCTCTCTCTCTCTCTAGGTACAAATTAATTCAATCTCAATCACACACCCGAATCTTCCTCTTCCACTCCCGACACCGCAGTGTACGTCTCCCATGCCGCACAAGTCGAATTAAGAGTATCGTAGTCCACCAAAGCAGAAATCTCGGTCGAGCGCTCTACGAATTGCAACGCAAGACCTTCAGAGGTATGCCAGCCAATGTGGCAGTGCATAAGCCTGTATATCATGTCAAAAGCGATACCAGTGACTTAGTAAAAAGAACTCACCAAACTCCTGGGTTGTCTGTCAAAAAGGCAATTACCAGATACCCGCTCGTCGGCAGAGTCGCCACGTCTCTGCGAGGCGGATTGTCCGTATTCAGCGTGACGGAGTCACTGTAGGTTTCAAATTCGCCACTAGCGAGGATAAAAAAGTCGTGGCCTATATCAGAAACTCCATATCAGCATCTTCTTCGTCTGAAGCTAAGTGGGAACTTACCATGCAAGTGGATTGGATGTGGTACAGGAATAGTGGTCTCAATGACCCAGTAAACCCACTGCTCGCTAGTGCTCAGATTGTACACGCATTCCTCGTCGCTCCAACTTGTCTCCCCATTATACACTTGTAAGATGGTCGGGTCCGCCCACTCGACGGCAAAGCTATCGGTGCCAATCTGCCAACGGAAGAGGTTGTTCGCGTTCTTCCCAACTGCAACAGTGAGGTCGTCGCCGGTGGGACTGACGACAGTTTGTGAGAGGAATGGCACGAGATCAGAGACGTCTTCATCAATACAGTCGTCAGTGTAATCGTAGGCAGTGGAGGTCGGGTCGTCGGTGGAGCTGGAATCGTAGCGAATGATAGCTCTTATGTTGTCGCTGTCGTCATTATTGCTGCACTCGGACTGCGGAATGGCTCGCATCCAGTAATTGGCAGTGTCTTGGTCGGCCGTGACGATGACATCGTAGCGTTGTCCTGTAAGCTTTTAGCGATTGTTTTTCTATACTCTAAGGTGCGCTGCGTAAAGCTCACCCATGGTAATGTCTAATACGTCCGTGGCGTAAGGAACGATAGGAACAAAATCTGCTGCTATGACAGTCATGGTGTGATTATCGATGGAAAATTTGAAATGAGTGTCGATTGCGCCATTGACGACGCGAAGGAGATAGCTGGTCCCGGATTCGAAGGTTCCCTCAAAGCGAGTACCGCTACCATTGTAAGCGTTCAGTCCATTGATGAGGCCCGTGGTCATCAGTGGTGGGCCGGAAACTTGAGCGTAGGTGTACAAGGCATCGACAGTGTCGTGACTCCAGTCGCTTAGGACCACGGCGCCGAAGTCATCATCGTAATCTCCAGTGGCAGGTCCGTGGATAACGATAGGGCCTGTTCTTGTTAGACTGGATGGCTTCGAAGGGATGAAGCATCGAATGTTCTTACCGTAGACTCCCTCCCACGCCTGAAGCGAAAAGTGGGAGTGATACCAAGATGTCCCGTACTGGGTTGCTTTCCATGTGTAGCTCATGGATTCGCCGGGCTGTTGACTAGGATTAGTAAAACCCAACTCAAGCGTAAGAGAACTTACAGCAATCGGACACTGAGTAATGCTAGGGACACCATCGTTCATATTCGTGTAGTTCTGGCGAACGCCGTGCCAGTGAATGCCGGTGCCGTTGTTTGCAAGGCTATTAGTCACGTGAATTACTACGGTGTCTCCCTAGGTCCAAGTTAATGGCGGTCTGGCTATGTGTATTAAGGGGATAGCATACCCAGTTGGCTTCTATTGTGGGGCCCGGAACAGTCCCATTGACAGCCAGAACGATTCTTTCGAACCCATCCGGAGCTAGCGTAGTGTTCGTAACTTCCAGCCAGTACTGCGTGAATTAGCCACCACGATCTGTGTGTACGATCTGTGTGTTCCAATCTTCCGAACACTCATACCTCGACCGTGACCCCGGTTGTGGGTCCATCAGTATAATAGTTGGTGCTCGTATCATAATCGCACCAAACACTCCGGTCACTAGCCGTATTTCCATCGCACGTTGCGACAGCTGCTGAAGCTGTAGAGACCGCAGTTGCTGCTTGAGGGGCAGGGATGGCTGATGCGACGGCAATGAAAAGACCAAATAAAGGGAGGGTAATCATTGTGAGCTAGGGTGGTCCCTTGAACGGGAGAGAATAGATTGAAAAGGGTGAGCAAATCAAGGCCAAGTCTAACGAACAAGAATCGAAATTATGACAAGAGAACGAGGCCAAAGTATGTGAACTCGTGTGGTCTTGAAATTGAAGTTCTGCACGAAGGCCTATAAACTCTTTAATCTGGTCGTCCCCTTTCGGTATCACGCTCTCACAAGCTTCTGCTCTTGCACATCAATTTCCAAAAGCGTTATCCCGGCTGATTGAGGCTGTGATTGACACATAGCCTGCGCGCAACAATGTTTCATACCAGCCCTTGACGTGGACGTGGCGCAAGCGACTTTCCGTAAAGTATCTTGATATAGATAGGCGTTTACATGGTAATGCGTGGATACATGAAAAATCAATAGCGGTTGGCCCAAATCGGAATCGTCTTCCCACCAGAAATAGCTATGGGTACGCATTTGAACCTGTCCCTCGGGTCTATGCATGTTGTTGACTTGTAGGGAGTTCGTAAGCGCTTGCGGAGACCGGACTCCCTGCATCAAAGAGCCAGGGTGGAGTAATCTTGACTTCTAGAGACTGGGTCTCATGAATCGTGTGTAGATCTAAGCAAATTTGGGACCGTAAACCTCTGATTTTAGAAAAATTCGGGCGAAACATCAGTGACGGAAGCTTAATAGACGATGTACTCGGGGGAGAGAAGGAACGAGAAGAACGAAGCTGTTCCATTAGAATAATCCCCACACATAACAATAGAGATGACTTGAAAGATAGAAATATGTTGAGTAATGCTAGACGTTTTTTAGAGAAACGCCCTTTGGAAGCAAGCGTTTTGATCCTTGGCTGACCAGGGCTACGACGCCGTGACGACAAAACCCCCGAGTCGAACCAGTGACACTGTACCGGCTCCCAATGAGCTTGCGTGCCTTTTGGTGGGGTTTATGAGGAAGTACATCCTAAAGACACTGGTGACCGCAAGCGAGAACTATGTAATCTTGGCGCCATTGCCTATTGATGCCCTCCCTGCAGGTGAAGTCACGTCGACACTCACACAAGTGTACGTAACTACGCTTGCTCAAGCTATTGTTTCATCCAAGACAGTGCCCTCGGGAGCCACGGGGACCATGGAAAAGGCGTTAGGGGCTCTGGAGGAGAAGCGTGGAGATGGGCGGTACGAGCCGAGAACGCGGCAGATACCCGGTCTATATCGGGGTTAGTATTGGCCTTAGTGGACATCTCGAGGGAAACCACAAGAAGAAACGAGCCCAAGACATGGTGGGTAGGGATGCAAAAGGCTCGGAGGACGCGTGTGGTTGATGAGGCTGTCGCTAGTGAATGTGAACGGGCCTCTCCCGAAGCCGAGACGCGAGATCTACCTCCGATCCAGCGGCCATCAAGCCCAAACCAAGCACCTTTGCCGACGAGTTGCGTCGCCCTAGTCACATAAACACCAACAGGTGGTACGACGACTCGTTGTTTCAATGCTTCTCTTGCCAAGCTCCGCCATGCCACGCGTCCACAGCTGCCAGCCTTGTGGAGCAACTTTGTTCATGCAGGAACAGAGGTTTAGGGAAACCTCCCCAATCCTCCTATCTGATCTTGATCATTGGCCGAAATGACCCACCTAGGGCCACATAATGAGTGACGTTGCACACTGACCCTTGATAGTAGTTCAGAGTAAAGCGGACGAGATTGAAGACATCTCAGCCGGACGAGGGCCCAGGAAGGATCCCGGCCGCTTTGTGGTAGTCGTCAGCGCTTCCGCATAGAGACATACAGGGGAAGTAGAAGAGCATTATAGCCGTTGTAGAAAGGTCTGCTGGTTGGCATTGAAACTTCAGCTGTATATCAAATACTGAGGGCGCCCTGCGAGCACAAAGCTATCTACACTTCTTACATTCTCTATCTCTCTTCTCTTTCACACTTCAGCTTAGTGCTTCATCCAATGCTTCTCATTCATATCATATCTTTCATGGTCTGCGCTGGCTTGCTGGCGTCGGCATCGACACTTAAACTTCGGGCTGATGATGCCTCTCATACTTTCAGCCTCTACGCGTATGGAACCGATATCACTCCAGGACTTCCACTCTTTTACGGCGACGGTACGTTCTGTAGCCCTTAGCACACAAAAAGGACCAGCCCTTACCTCGACGCCGACTAGGCAAAGCATATATCGGAACTTCCACCCCCTCATGGTTGTCCGAAGGCGTAAACATAACCCGTAAGCCCCTTTCCCAACTCTCAGCCGCCCCAGCTGCATCCATCTAATACCTCCAGTAACCTCCACGGACGACGACACCACGTTCGTCGCCGCTCCCTCTTCCAGCTCCACAAACTGGACCACCACTCCAATGATGTACATCGACACCACCTCCGACGCCTTCCAGCCCGTCGGCTTCACTTCCACCAATTCCTCCCTGTCTGACGGGCAGGTGACCAGCGGCTTCGGGCTCTACGGCGGTTGGGCGATGCACCTCGCCGACGACGGCACTGTGGAGATGGGCTTTTACGCTGTCGAAACGAACGTAACAGATGTCTATGAGGTACTGTGGAACGCAGCCACTGCGACGCCAACGACGGGCACGGCGATTGCGCTACGGACTATAGCGCCGGCTGTGGTGTCTTAAGTGTATTTTGAATTGTACTGTAGCTTAGGGGAGAATTGGTTGTGGATTCGGGTTGTTGTGACGGACGGAGAGTTCTTGGTTCCGTATGCTGCAGTTAAGATTGCAACGCACTGTTGGTTAGAGCGGGCCTGGGCGCAATTCGTCGAGCTTTTGACTGGGAACGTAAGCGCATATAATCAATGCTATTCAGCTTTATATGCAATCAGAGCTTAGTGTGAGATCCTGGAAAGAATCGGATTTGCGACCTCGGGATATTTACATCTTCTCTGGATTGGAAAAGATATTCGGAGACTTCAAGAAATGATAAATACGCCTACCCTTACGTTGTAAAGCGTAGCGTGCCCTACCGCTTGCAATATTTGGAATCCCGAAATGTAAACGAAATGACTGATATAAGAATCGGGGTTTTGCAGCTCACTCGCTTAACATTTTCTTCACATGCTCTAGGGGTTATGTTATCGTTGAATGCCTGTTTGTGCAGATTGTAAAGAGGATGTTTGGTTAGATGCCTGGCTATATTGTGCGTAAACGATGTATAGCTACTAAGCCAGACCGACCCAAGGGGAGCCCACGTGACCAATCTCTATCCAATCTTCCTGTTGAAGCTTAACCAGGTGCAAGATCTTCTAAGACATAGGGAGCTGTCGGTAGATCAAAATAGCTCTAAGACCGGGAAGAAGCACATGAGACATGTGATATTTGCGATAGCCAGGTAGATAGTTATGAGTCATTAGAACGTAGTAGGAGATGCACTGGAAGGAGATGGCTGAAGATGATACACGTGGATGAGATGATTTAAGGAAAGGGGGAAAATAATCAAATTACGCATTGTCAAAACGCATATTCTACCAAATATCAGATCCAAAATGAACACCATGCTAAGTATCAATCAATGTATACCCAATAAAAAGCATAACGTGTGTGCTGGACCTCAGACTATGCTCCAGGCCCAAAAGTCTCCTGGGTCCCCAGCCGCTTCCCTTCCGGCGTCATGCCAAATTTCACTATCGTCTCTTCTGCCGAATACTTCATGTCGGCTTGCCTCGGGTTCTCATCCAGCATTTGGCGATCGTGAACTGGTAGTCCGTGGTACAAGAAGGGCAGAACTGACGTTTTCAATACTTCGTCCCTCCGACACATCCATACTGTCATGACCAGGAACACGACACATCCGGCGACAACAAAATGGTTGAGAGACAAATAGGCGTAGCGCATTTTGAAGAAGCTCTGCAACTCGAAGACCGTGCCGTGTCCAGAAAGACGTCCATCACCATCAGCAAAACCGGCAGGGACTCTTAGCGCCATGGCCCGATTCATCATACCAGCGAGGTACGCGCCAGTCGCAAGGAACGTCTCAGCAGGGGCCAATTGGGAGGCATACCGTATGAGCGCTTGGTATTGGCTGTTGACGAAGAATGTTTGGAAATGCGTGTTGTTGCCATAGCTGTCCGTTACGTTAAATAAAGAACCAACGATTCCTTCCGAGCTGTGGATTAACCACTTCTGGAGAGCGAATTGCGCCTTTGCATCGACCTGATACAGGCAGTTCGGGTCGGTGGAACTGTCGAGCTTTGTTCCATTCACGTAACAGGGTTCCGGCCGAATGTAGATGTCGTTCGTCTGGCCGTAGGCGGTCCTTGCTTCCGCAGAAGTATTCTTGAACGTTGTGAGATCCGGTGTCGCCCAAAGTTCCCCTCTTGTAACGTTTGTTGTACTATATGTGGTAACCGCCCAGACCAGGACACACTGTACTGCCGATGGTTTGTAATCGTTATACGCGTCGACGTATATAGCTTGGTAGTTGAGGATCAATTGACCCATATTCTTCCAATCGAAAAACTCGTTTGATGAATACAGGGCCGTTGCGGAAGTGTTGAGAATTCCACCGTTCTTGATGAGCATAAGACCCTCCGGTAACTTAAGATATGCATCGTCGCTTGTGTCTAGCACAGAAGATATGTCCCTGCAATCTCCATCGACTTCCAAAGACTGGTACGGTGCATATGTACAGTTGCTCGAGAAGCAACTGAAAGGAAGTGGGGGCAAATAGGGCAGGTCGCTCGAGGTGTAGGAAAGGCCAAAGTTCATAGCTCCGATCATATCAGCCGCTGGGAACGACGATGTACCGTTTGTATTATATGTGAACACTGAGTCATAGACTACGTTTCGCGGAATGGTGGCGTTATTTTTGACTGGTTGGAGTCGTGGCTCAATGTTAATTACGTTCTGTGCGAGCGTGTCCATGACTAAAGCAGAGACCGTGACGAGAGCTCCAAAAGAAGCAAAATGCCTGTCGCAGCAATTCAGTGTTAGTAGATATATTCTGTAAAATTGGCCGGCAGTACAAAACTTCAGACAAGTACCTAAAGACTAAGGGTAGATAATAAGTAGATAGATAGGCAAACATACCAGAAGTTGAGATAAACCAGAAGACGCGCTGAGCCTATAGTACCCCTACTGGCTTCGTCGAAGGCTTATGGTCGAAAAGGGTCAGGAGATAGTCATTTGAGAGCGCGTGAGGGGTGACTTACCCTCCATTTCCGACAACTTTTGGTAGTTCCAGAAGCGGTGCCATTTCAACTGACCAATGCAGGCGGCTATGGGTATGAGGGAAGCTGCTTTGGTGATCGTGACCAGTATGGCGACCTCGGAGTTCAGACTCCAATGATTATGATACAACTGGACGTTGGTGTTGTTGTAGTGATGAAGGAGAAGAATAGTGACGAGATGAAGCACAACCGCGACTACGCATGCTGCGACCTCATACACCCAAAAGTTCGCAAAAATATAAGTCTTCTTGTATGCAAGCCTCTTCTGATGACCACCAGCACGCTCTTGTCGCTTGCGGCCGGAAGGGTCTGGAGATGTGAAATAACCCGTCGCGGTTGAGGTGTGTGGGGTTTTGCTATCCCCCAAGTCGACGTCCTGCGTTGGGGAGATGTAGTCCGTTGGGGCATAAGGAGCAGCAGGTACGCTGGAATATTGTGCCATAGTGTCCAAATACTGCAAAACGAGAGAGATGAGGGGCGAAAGCGGGATGTAACAAGCCAGGAGGGCGACTGGTTATGTACTTCAGCCAGGGTGCAAGTACCCATGTAGTGCACTCCCGGGAAAGAAGCTTTCAGCCCTGGCGATGCCATGATTTGAGATTGGACACCGGAAATAGGAATAGGACTGAATCACCGTGCTGAGAACGGACAAGGGTTCGCAGAACGGACTTGATGATGGGGTGAGGGGATTCCTACATGAGGCTGATGGCCGAGCTTAGCGCGTGGAGTTGCATAGGGCGATCGAATGCTGACGCCAAGCACCCAGAAGCAGAAAAAGCTTAAAGTTGGGTCCCGCCGAGACGGTATCTGGGCCAGTAGCATCAATTGTAGACCTGACAGTTTTCTCCTGAGGACGGCTGCCGATCCCGGTACTTGGTCGTTGGTGGACTAGCGGGTGTCTTTGTGGACGCCAGAGCCGGGATGAAACGCGCCTGCATGAGGGGTGCGTCGGTGGCGGTGTCACTCAAGCCCCTGCCAAGTCAGCGTTTCTTCCCAAGTGCTGCCCTTGAACCTGGACGAGTCGAGTGCCTCGTCGTCCATGAATCGGACGCATGCTGCAGATAAGAGATGTTAGCCAACTTGACGAGGTGTGTATCATGGGATTCAACGTCTACAGTCCCGTTATGACGAGGAGTGATGATGCGATGGCGCAGTCCTGAATGGGGGCCACAAGGGAATTATTTGTTTGAGGGTGCTCGGCTGGGTGTTGGAGATTCAAAAATAGCCCAGCAAGGATCTAGATAGCTGAAGCCTGGACGCAGGGGTTCCCCATGGACAACGGCAACACTAACCTGCTTGTGTTACTGAATCATAGAAATGAGGATGTTGTTGAAATCCACTACTGACGTCTTGTCAGATTACACATGTACAGGGGCCATAATCGTGCATGATCTATCCGACGACGATGAAGCTGCCGATTGCTGGAGCCGCGCCGGCCTTTTATGACAGCAATTGCGACCACGCGACCAGGGCACTTACCTCTGCCATCGCTCCATAACCGGGCTCCCATTCATCACCTAGACCGAAGGCAAAATCAGAAATAGGATATTAGCTGTCGTAAGTCTTCCGTCATTAGAGGAAGTAGAGTATTACGTACCACCCCAAAAGCAAGCCAGGCCATAGCCCACGACTATTGTACGGACATCCAATGCTGATCATCCCTATCAACAGCATGAACGCGTACATGAGGTTCTGCTCCGTTTATGACTGGAATGGAATGACATGATATTCTCTAGCTCGAGCTTCGCCCTGTGTTCAAATCGCTTGGTTCTGAGCGAAGCTTGCGTTATCTGGTAAGGATCTGGGCCTGAAGAAGCGCTTAACGATCGGAGCGGATTGCATGATAGCAGAAGGATGGTGATTTTCGTAATCCTTCAAGAGTCCTCAGGATCACGTAACGATCCGGGCATCCTACATACCCTGGGTTCGGCTGGTAATGAAAATGACCTGAAGGTGGACAAGAACTTGTTCATGTGTATCAAAAGAGAACTCAAGATGACTCTAGACTTCTTTCACAATTCGAGACTCTTATGCTAGCCTCGTCTTCCTTTGCGAGCCATCCAACACTTCCACTAAAGTATGCTCTGGACGGACGCCGCGTTTCATCTATAATGGAGTTTGTCAACGACATAAAGCGCGTTGCAATTCGGACCACACAAGTTTCCGAGGAAGTTGACGAGTAACATGACGGCGTATGGAGTTACCGTCAACCCAAATGCAGCGTAGCCGTATCGTTCGATCCAGTCTACTCGTGAGCGATATGGCGTCGAAATGGGATCATCTTGGCCAAGTCGACCGCACTGTTCGGAATCTTCTCTCCAACTTCTGGCTCCCACTGACGAGGACGTAGTACAATGCCTCGTCATAGAAATCCCTACACTCGTTCGCCGCTGCGTGAGGAGCCTCATAGTATTTTCAGCATTCCAAACAAGAGAGAAGTTCGGCACTTTGGATGACTAGTAAACTTGCGAGGCTACCTCAGACAGCGTCAACAGGGTGTACGCAGATTAGAAGCGTATTCGCTGTCCCCGGTTTCTCGTAGTACGGTTGAAACTCCACAGACAGTGGCAGGACAGTGTACGGATATCTGTGACAAGGCACTATAGCACGCAAAGAGCCCCAGACCCTGCAGCCTTTTCTAAGTCAGATATGGCAACGACGGTACTGCACATTAGAGCTTCGATGCCCAGGAAAGATCACACATTGTAGGAACTCGAGACATCTTAAAGACAGTAACGGCGAAGAAAAAGGGGAGTTCTCCCACCCTTATCAGAACCGTTACGTTACAAGCGACGTATTTGAAGAGAAAGAATGCTGCAAGATCACTCCATTCGGTAGTCGTGCATATCAGATTAGGGTTGCCATAATTCGAAGACCCTTCTAGCAGTGTACGTGATATGATTTGGAGCGCCGCTGCAGTCGCTGAAGTGGCGAAGAGAGGGACAAGATGAAGGAGGGGGAAATATTGGGCAAATCAACGCGTTTGATCTGGCATGATGATGTTTCTTGAAGGGAAGTGAGGACGAAATAAGAAAACTCCGTGGCTCGTATTCAAATCTGAGGTTGATTCTGCCTTGTCGACAGACGTCACCTCCGCACTTTTAACTGACAGCGCTCGTACCATCAGATTCCTCTGTACATATGTCTCCCGCAATATAAAGCGCTTCAGTATATCTTAGCAAGTCTGAATGAAATAGACATACTACTAACATCCAAGGTCGTAGATGAGTTTGTGTGTTGGTGATCGGTGGGCGCCCTGCAGACGCCACTCCCCGCCTTCGTATTCCATCATGCCCAAGTACCCTAGCACGTGCCTAGGTAACCATTGAACCACCACTCGTTCAGCCAAGCATCAATAAGACCTTTCAAAAGATGAAGAAGTCCAGATAATGCTTACAGGCATCCCCAAGCCAAGGATGAAAGCATAACTCGGCCTTACTAAGCCCTACGTTTTAAGTAGTTCCCGAAACGGAACGTTACGCAACGCTTTAACGCTTAGCCACACACTTCGTGTCTGGGCGTCCACGAGGCTCTTTCATCCTGCGATCCCGCCGTCTCTATTGCCACCCACTCACTCCCAACAGTGCTCCTTCACTCTTTCAACTATACTTACAAACTTTAATAAACGAGACCTTTTTCTCACAACTTCAACTTTCTCAAAGCGCGCGCATTACCACCAAACCTCAAACTACCCCCGCAAACGTCCACCCCAAACTCTCACTCACAATGTCCTCCCAGAAATACGTACGACGCCTCCAATCTATCCCAACAATAGGAAAACTAAAATCCCCAGGAACCCCCCCAAAGCCCACCTCCAGGCTACATTCAAGCCCCACCCGCCGCCTACCACGACCCCAACTACAGCGGCTCCCCCGCGCCGCAACAAGGATACTACCAGTCGCCTCCACCAGGGAACGCAGACTACTACGGCGGCCAACCACAATACGGGCCACCGCAGGGACCGTACGGGCCGCAGTACGGGCAGCAGTACCCTCCACCACAAGTATGCGCAATCAAAACTTCTTCACCGGTATGGCGATGGTGGAACATTGGCTGATATTAGTCGCAGGGCATGTATTACCAACAAGGGCCGCCGGGGGGTTATTACGATGATCGGGGAAGAGGTGGAGGAGGCGTTGGGGAAGGGCTCTTGGGCGGGCTACTGGCTGCGATTGCGTGCTGTTGTTGCCTGGACTGCTTGTTCTAAGGGCACAAGTTTTGGCCACAGCCCGACGAGTTCCTGCACGAACACTTTCTTCTCCCCGAAAACCACCCTCTGCATCCTGTCCGCGGCGCCTGGCGGCCGTTCGAGTTTGGGCCACGCAATTGTCTCGGCCAGACGCTATCGATGCTAGATCTCAGGGTCACGCTGTTGATGGTGGTGGGGAGTGGCAACAGTTAGGGGACGAGATGCTGTAATGGAATATGCCTGCAGGACAGGCTGAGGGAATAGTGCCCAGGACTCTGGGCTGCGCTCAAGTAGTTCACCCGATACGGGCGTTTGTGAGGTATTGCGTTCTTGTATGATATTGCGGGGAGGTTGCGTTGACGTTGAGTGAGATGTGTCTCATCAAGTAGTACTTTAATGTTAAACACTCAGTCGCAGTATTGGCAGAGATTTGGCAATAATCAGTACATGAATTATTAAGCTGCTAGATGTATCACACTCTATTTAGTAGTCACTTGCACACATAAACCAAATTAATTAGCATCACCAATCACAGCCGGTTCGAGGACGTTCGACGGTACGTAATAGGGAGGGTTCGCGGGGACGGGGGACGAGGTATCGACTGTGTAGGGGGGTGACCGATTATTCGTAGTGTACATGGATGTATCTCAGGTAGAACCGAATCGATCGATCGAATCGTCGTGCTAGAAACTTTGACCGCCGCATCGTGGAAACCGCCGAAACCGACCGAGGTGAGGGATCCGCATCGAGTCGGACTGCTGACATGATCAATTTGGTACCAACCCGCAAAAACCGAAGCCAATATCCATTGAAAGCCACCGCCAAGGAAAAAGGAGAAGGAAATCGAGTCATTGGGTAGCCACCCAAGATGACCTCACGCTTTTCAGACGATCTCTGGTTCCCTAGACTGATTTTAGTATCGTGCTTCTTCGAAGTCCTCGGATCCTCTTGGAGGGGGACGGGAGGAGCTACTCTGCTGTGTCAAGGTCGTCATGGACGGCAGGAGGAGGAGAATCGACTAAGTTTTCGGGCGCAAGGTCAGATCTTGTTCGAGAGGGGTGGGTTCCTGCACACCTTTACGGTCGTCTCCATTGGTGCCGTTCTCCCGATCGTCTTCGGGACGAACATCCTTCATCTCACGGTCGCGATCATCCGGGCTGCGAGAACGGTCACGGTCGCGTCGGTCGTAGTCGCGCTCGCGTCGGTCATCCTTGCGAGGAGAGTAGTCGCCACGTCCACGGCGCGGTGGGGACTGGCTTCGGCGACGCGGAGAACGGTCTCCTCGACGGGGCGGACGGGCATCGCGACCGGCTCCGTCGCGACTGGCGCCAGACTCGAATCGCCAAGAAGCAGACGGGGGAGTTCGGGCCCACTGGAATCTGTTAGGAGAGCGGTCAAGCCGGCGCCGCAGTTGTTCATACCTCAATCTTCAGCAGATCGTCGCGTCCGATGCGCTTGTTGTGCATCTCATGGTACGCATCGTCCGCATCCCGACGACTCTCGTATTCGACGAACGCAAAGCTACTGGATGTTCAGCCGCAGCCTGCTCAAGACGGGGACATTTAACTCACAGGCGGGAAGAAGCCGAGCGAGGGGCTGGAATATCGCAACGGACAAGTCGGCCATAGCTTGGAAAAGTCAGTTGCTACTGGTTTGTAGGTGCGGTGATGAAGCAACGACGTGCGTAGAGAGCTTGAAAACGGCGCCTTCGATTCGGATGTGGTCTCGGTAGGGGACAGACGATACGGGGCGGATCGAGCGATCGATAGAGGGAGGGCGGGGAGGTAAAGGCAGGATGTACATAGAACCGCTTTGGGTTGGGCGAGGAGGGCGGTTGGTGTGGTTACGATGCGTGGAGGACATACCGTTCGAATTCGTAAGCCAGGTCGCGTGCACGGGTGCCGTGGCCGAAGCCGGTCACGTAGAGAGTAGTGCCTCCACGAGACATGTTGAGGAGTCGGGTTGTCGTGCCGATGTGGGTGGTGAGAGAGGTTGAAAGGTGAGGTCAGAGTCGGAATGAGGCGGCGAGGCAGCTGCAACAAATGTCGAGCAGAAAGTTGGGCTTGGCAATCGCGGCCGTTTAACCGACGTTAACCCGTTCCTCGTCCTCTGCTTCATCTCCGTCGCTGCACTTCCCTTCACCTCCCCGCGTACATCCTCCGCCGCTCCATACCCTACACCCAACGATCTCTTCGCGCGACTCACACTTTGCTGTTCAGCTTCTCACAAAGGCGTTGATACCAGCGCCCACGCCGCGACAGCAGCACAAAGTCGCCACCGTTCTTTGTTATCGCAAAGCCCTCTTTCCGCCTTCACCTCGACGAACTCCCTCTCACATTCTTCCTCTTCCAAACACCCACGATGTCTATCGAAATTGGAGTCGGCACGCCGCTCGCCGAGGCGCTCAAGACCGCCATTCAGCCGCAGCTCGCAGAGGCTGGCTGGGCCACCGGCGGACTGGACGACCTCGCTTTGGCCGAATACATCGTTCTCATGCTGGTCAACGGGAAGACGCAGCAAGAGGTGGCTTCGGAGATGGCGATGGATTTCCTCAGTCTCCCCCCCGACGATGAAGGCCCGATGAACTTCTCAAGGTGGCTTTTCGAGCAGGTCGACATCCTCAACCGACAACTGAACGGTCCGCAACCGACCAACGGCGGCAACGCGGATGGCGCAGACTCCTCTCGGCCAGGCCAAAACCCCGGCACTGACGCTGATATGGGCGATGCGGCTGACGTTGACGGCGGCGCAATGTATGCCCCTATCTCTGCGAATTCTATTTGTGACTATGTTAATCGAATTTCTAGACCTACTGGACCGAAGGCCATGCGCAGCGGCAGTGGGAATGGCGTGCAAAAACCCCGGGACAAGCGCATGCTTGGACAGCTCAACAAGGCCATGGACAGATCGAGCGACGCGGCTCTACATCGCGTGCGAAACGGATCCGGGACAGGCCGCGTGAACTCACACTCCAGAGAACCACCGAGGGGCCCTCGAAGCCAGCAGCTAGGCCGTGGTGTTGCTGCAATGGCAAACGGGAGAGGCATGGGCCAAATGGGCCCAATGGGTGGCATGGGAATGCCCGGAATGCCGATGTCAATGGGACCGAATGGGCCTATGGCTCCTGTCATGACGCCTCAACAGCAATTGCAATTGCTGCAGATGTACGAACAACAGGCACAGATGATGCAAACCATATTCCAAAACCAGTCGACGCCGAATGCCTACGTCAACCCCAACTTTCACGGCAAAAAACCACAGTCGGGAAAGTCTCTCTTCGACCGAGTCGATAACAAGTCCGGACGGTTCAACGAAAAGCGGCCATCAAATTACAACAAGTTCTCGATAAACGAATCGCAGGACGAGACCATGACGGATGGCGCCGATTCCGGAGCGAACGGAGAACCAAAAGACCCATCCCAGACGAGGTGCAGGTTCGACGTGTCGTGCAGCAAGGCCGACTGCCTGTTCGTTCATCAATCTCCAGCGGCTCCACCAGGAACATCGATCGACATGAACGACACGTGCTCCTATGGCGCTGCCTGCATGAACAAGAAGTGTGTAGGGAAGCACCCTTCTCCTGCTCAGCGCGAATCGCACAAGAAGGAGATAGACTGCGCCTACTACCCACATTGCCGAGACCAGGCCAATTGCCCATTCCGCCATCCTGACACGAGTATGCCGCCCTGCCGGAATGGTGCCGACTGCACTACTCCCGACTGCAAGTTTGCACACAGCAAGGTTGCATGCAAATTCACTCCCTGCACGAATACTCGTTGCACCTTCAAGCACGTGGAGGGTCAGAAGAAGAGCCGCGCAGATATGCAGTGGACGGCAGACCGCAACGGAGACGATGGCACAAAGAAAGAGCACGTTAGTGAGAGGAAGTTTGTGGACGACGAGACTGCGGAGGAGGAGCTGATTCTGCCCGGGAAGTCGAGTCAAGAAGAAATGGAGACACAGATCATCACCTGAACGGAGGATGCTTCTGACTAGAGAAGTGGGTGTATTCAGGCTTGGGTCGTCTATTGACGGTCATGTATCATATCATTAGGAAAACTGGCGTTCGGAGGCACAGTGAAGGTTGGGCATATTTCGGAGGCCAGGGACACGGCATAGGTTCGTTACTACTATGCAGTACGAGGTTGGATTTGTAGAATGAATTTCCTGTTACCTTAGGAGGATGACTCCTGCCTGCTTTGCTTCTCACACACGGTCCTCTCATGCTCATGTGAATCGTACATGACCGGGTGAACTCAAACATGACGAAGTATTCCATCAGATTTTATATACCCTGACTAATTGGTAGTGTAATGACAATTTCCCGACACAACCCTTTACTGAAGTCCCTCGAAGTGCCCTGTAGATTAATACACTATATATGATTAGTTTCAGGGCGTCTACCGGCGTGTTCTGAAACTTTCGGCGCTCGGCTTTAGCGTCCGTGACTTCACGACCACACGATGACCGCTTCTATAGAGCGACCAGCTCTTCAAATCGCCACATCCTCGGTCTGCACAGTGCAATGCGTCTCAGGAGGCATGGTTCTCTTCTTGGATCGTCATTGAAGAGCCTCTCGACGCGTCCAATCCTCTGCTCGCAATGCCATCACCATCAATATTCAACCGGACCTCCGCAGAACATCGCCGTAATCGGAGGAGGCATCACGGGCCTGGCCAGCGCATACTACATTGCCAAAGAGCAGCCGACAGCTAGAATCACAATCTACGAGGCTGGTCCACGGCTAGGCGGATGGCTGCACTCTTCGCACGTCGAGGTTCCCGGAGGGAGGGTGCTGTTTGAGCATGGCCCGCGTTCGCTGCGTCCTGGGATGGGTGCCCTGGTTACGAGTACGCTGGTATGTCAATCCGAGTAGACTTTTATCAGAGGCTTTACTAAAGCTCCAATGCTAGATCCAAGAGCTCGGTATGATCCCTGATGTCATATACACAGACAAAAGCGCCGCTTCTGCCGTAAACCGCTTCATCTATTACCCAGACCATTTAGTGCGGCTGCCAAACCCGACCAACGATTCCTCGTTGGAAATTGCCTTCACTACACTCAGAGAGCCGTTGTTCAAGGGATTCATCCCGGGTGCTATAGGGGAGGCATTTCGACCAACGAGACCAGCAAACTTGGATGATGAATCCGTAGCGTCATTCTTTGCACGAAGGCTGGATCCACGTGTGGCTCAAAACATCATATCAGCAGTTCTCCATGGCATCTATGCCGGTGATGTGAATCAGTTGAGCGTACGGTCAATATTCCCTTTACTATGGACCTTGGAAAAACAAGGAGGAAGTGTGATTCGTGCTATTGCGACAAGTCGCGTAGAAGAGAATATCAAACTTTTGCGCCGGGATAGGGAACTGCTTGCTGAGACGAAGAAAGTGGTGAATCCTGAATTCATGGCTGCGATGGGTAAGGCTAGCGTCTTCTCGTTTCGGAATGGGCTACAGCAATTGGTGGACCGCCTGGCGGAGACAGTGGCAGGCAACAAAAGAGTCACTACGAATTTGGGCACGCCAGTCACGCATCTTGAGCTAGAGGAAGCCGCTAGTGGCGATAAGAAGATGAAGGTATATTGGCTCAGAAGTCCTGAATTAATCAGTACTAATCTACACAATCAGGTATTCACCGAATCTGAAAGCCAGACGTACGACATGGTAGTATCCAGCATCTTCTCAAAAACGCTATCAGAACTCTGTACCTCAAACTCGAAAACAGTACTCCCCGAGCTTGCGAAAACTCACGCAGTCACCGTTATGGTCGTCAACCTCTTCTATGCGAATCCTAAACTAGTCCCGGTCGAAGGCTTCGGCTACCTCATCCCGCAGTCCATCCCCTTCCAGCAGAACCCTGAACGCGCCCTCGGTGTCATATTCGACTCCGACACTATCAAAGGTCAAGATATTGCCACCGGCACCAAACTCACCGTCATATTGGGCGGCCACTGGTGGGACGGTTGGAGCACCTACCCAACCGAAGATGAAGGCGTTGCTGCTGCCCAATCAATTCTTGCGCGTCATCTACATATCACCGACGATCCTGTTGCAGCCCAAGCCAAGCTGCAGAAGGACTGTATACCGCAGTATACCGTCGGTCATATCACTCGGATGAAACAAACTCACAGTCAGCTCATGGCCCACTTCAAGGGGCGGTTGAGAGTCGTGGGCAATTCTTACACTGGTGTGGGCGTGAATGATTGCATCAGGGCGGCGAAGGATATCGCGCAGGATCTAGGCCAATACAACCAAAAATCAGGGCTAGAGGAAATTCCGGCATAAGGCGCTTCATGCAGATGTACAAAAGTAAACTTAGAATAATAAGAGAACTCCAAAAGTTGACTAGCTTGAAGTTCTTGCCAATTGCGCGTGTGTTCAAAACCCCGACGAGGATCTCCCAGCAGTCTCATACCACAAATCATTGCAAATTAGTATCAATTTGAGCAATATCGGTGTCTATTGATCCCCTTCCCAAGTCCCAAGCCCTACATCGTACGATCTATCGCTGATTATCCTCCCATCACGCGTCCAGTCCCGCCATAACCTCATCCAAATCATCTCCCCCATACTCGTCTACCTCTACCACGCCGCCCCCGTTCTGCGCCTCCTCCTCAAGCATCCTAATCATCTCTTCCTCTATCTTCGCCTTATGCCTCCTTAAATCCTCCGCATCCCACGTACTCAGCCCCTGCTGCTCCGCCCGGCTCCACGGCACGCTCATCTCACGCAAAAACGCCTTCGCCGCCGACACAGCCTGATCCACGCTCAGATCCGCATACTTGTCCTCCAGCGCCTGCTGGATCCACTTCGGCAGCTGTTGGCGCTTGGACAAGAAGCGCCGGTCTGCCATGACCATTATGCCGTAGTCGTCCTTGCCACGCAATACGCGACCTAGGCACTGCGCCGCGTGGCGCATGGCATCGAACGACAGGAATTCTTGCTCCTTGATGCGGTAAGTCTCGCGCAAGAACTCAAGACGTGCTTTCAAAATACGCGACTCCGTGTACTGAAACGGGACACCGATGCACAACACTGTGCGGCCGTAGTGGTGGTCAAAATCGATCCCCTCGGACACTTTCCCGCGTGCGACGCAGAGCAGCACGGCGCCGCGGCCGTTGTTGCACGCCGTGCGGTAGGTCTCGAGCGCGAGGGAGGTTTCCTGCGAGTCAGGGGTTTCGACGAGGATGAGCTTGTATTTCCAGACTGTGTCGAGGATTTTCATGCCCTGCCACATGGAGATGATGCCCTCCATGTAGAGGTAGGAGGGGAAGAAGACGACGATGCCGTCAGGGGTTAGCTTGCAGAATTCGGTGAGGAGGTTGCCGTAGTTGCGGATCACGGAGGGGTCGTTGCGCTGCTGGAAGGCGGAGGTGATACGGCTTTGGTCGGTGCCGCGGGGGACGATCATGGGAAGGAAGGATTTGCGGGCGAGGGTCATGGTGTAGGATTGCTGGATGACGGTTGAGAAGGCGAGCATCTTTGGATACATGTCGAGAGGGGACATGGTTCCGGAGGTGATGATGACGGAGCTGAAGCGCTCAAAGACAGGCTTGATGGCTATTGCGGCGTCGAGGCATGTGAAATGGAGAATCGGATTGGGTACGGTCGCTGTATCGGATTCAAATGGTTCGAGTATGAGCAGAAACCCGGTTTCGTAGGTAGCAATGAGGGTGGCGAATGTGGCTACTTCTTGAAGAGGTTGGTAGTCTTCAATGTTCGTGAGCTCGAGGGTACGGACAAGAGACGTAAGGCGTTCGGCACAGAAGCGGAGTGGTTTTCGCTCAATGAACGTGAGATCTCGGAGATGGTTGAGGAAAGAAGGTGGTGTTTCTGAAATGACGTGCAGCACTTTCATTCGTGTTTTGAGGTATTCAATAAATCGCTTCAAGAAAGCAACGAAGTGCTCTGCTCTCCGTATATTTCCAGGCACAGCTTCCTTCAGCAAATCATCTGGTAATGCCGGATTCGACATGAACGCATCTTCGTTCCGCGCCTCGTCTGCTTCTTGGAGGCCCTGGACCAGCTTCGCGTACTCGCTTTGGAGTTTCTCAGCATCGGTTGACTTCATCTCTGTAATCTTCCTGTCCAGATTGTTCACTCCTCTTGTTGCTTTCCGTAACGAGTCTTCCGTCAAGTCGATACTTAGAGATTCTATGCACACGTTGTCGATGTTGTGAGCTTCGTCGAAGACAACAATGCAATCTTTCGAGAGCTCTCTCGACACTCTCTCGGCGATCTTGGGATCAAGCAGGTAATGGTAGGAGTAAATTATTACGTTGCAATATGGCATCATTCGCCTCGCTGTGAAATATGGGCACTGTTTTTGTGACTCGCCATACTTTAGCAGGCCGTCGAACGTCCAGACGCCCGGTGGGATGAGATTATGAGGCTCCAGAAGATCGAGATTGTCGTGATACACGCACATCTCAACGTCTTCACCCCGCTCCTTTTTTTCTTTGACGAACCCCGCCGTCAGACTTCGGCATCGCGCGTCAACCACGGAGCCACTCTTTTCGCGCTTGACGGATGGATGCAGGCACAAGTTCTTACGGCTCGTCAGACCCAGCCCTCTGAACTCTTCCTCGTACCCCAACTGTTCGGTCCGGTACTTCATGAGAGCCTTCAGCTCAGCAAGAGCCTTTTCGATCTCGGACATGGTACGCGAGCAGTAGATCAGCTTCCGCTTCTCAGGCTGGACCTGCTGGTATGCCACGATCAGGGACAGAAGGGACACAGTTTTACCTGTTCCCGAAGGCATCTCCAAAACACAGTGGCCACCTGCGTCCAAGGTGCGTTTGAGGTCACACATGTAGGCATATTGCTCGGGGTAGATGCTGGGATACGGAAAGAGCACCTCGAGCTCCCTAGACCATGTTCAGCGCCGCTACATGCTATTAGTACACTAGGACTCACTCTATATTGAACCTCATGTTGAGAGTTGGAGGTGTCTTTCACCGTGGCGAAGAAAGAGTAGTTGAGAGGAGATGTAGTTGCCTCTGGCTGGAAAGGGCTTAGCGCCACTGCGGATATACTTCGGCTTAAGAACTTCCAAGGGTCGTCATTACCATTTGCACTTTCAAATCACAGGCAGCAACCCCTCTTACATTCATTCTTTTCTTCTTCTCTAGCAGCCTACGACTCTTTAAGTTTCCTGGTTTCTTTTTCCACCGTCACTATGAGCAAGCGCCAAGTCAAGGCACAAGCCAGCAGCAGCCGGGCTGCGTCCAGCGCATTCGGTTCGGGCTTTGGTGCCGCTTCAGCTATAGCATTTGGAGCCTCTTCTTCGCCGTTATCTTATGTTTCAGAGCCTCCGGACCTCTCCGCAATATCAGACCCCAATGTAGTGGTCGCATTCAAGAACCTCTCGAAGAAAGACAGTACAACAAAGGCAAAGGCGCTGGAAGATCTACAAACGTACATCTCGTCAGTTGGCGGACAGGTCGAAGATGGAATATTGGAGGCGTGGGTGGGTGCCCTCCATGGATGTACACATTATACAGATAGTAATACGATTTTATTTCAGATCAAAACGTTTCCCCGCACCTCGATAGATAGCTCTCGAAGAGTGCGTCAACTTGCCCAGTCGCTGCAAGGCCAGATCTGCGCTGCTGCCGGGAAGCGGATAGCCAAGTACATACCGAAGGCTGTGGGAGCTTGGCTATGTGGGCTTTATGATAACGACCGGTTGGTCGTGAAGGCGACGCAGGAATCCCTTAAACTGGTCTTCTCTACCCCAGAGAAACTCCAGAACCTTCGCAAGGCATACCAGCAACCAATCCTGGAGTACTGTCGCTATGCAATCGATAATGAGACTGCATTGACACTTAGCGACGAGCGAACCGTGAGCCCAGATGACGCTGAAGGGAAGTACTGTCGAGTCATAGCAGCTTGCATCGCCGTCATTGGGAGTCTTTTGACGGACTTGAAACCAGAGGACTCTACGAAATACCAATCAGACTACGATGCGTTTCTGGGAGATCAAAAGTTGTGGGAATTTGCAACTTATGAAGACGCTTCCGTAAGACGCTCAACACATAGGTTTCTGAGGACGTGCCTCTTAAAAAAGAAAGGTGAGTGATCTCCTGGTCAAGACTAGACCCTGCAGTTTAGTGCCTTCATGATATTCCAATTATTAGGGAGAATATCTAACGGACTTCTCAAGCTAACAGATTCCAAGATTCGTTATCGTCACACCTACGTACCCTCAGCAAGTCATATTTATATCAAGGTCTAAGCTCTAACCAGACCGGATCAGCATACGAATATGTTGAGACCGTGGTCATGTTGACAGAGTTGTTCCCGTTGGTTTGGACTGACCACTACTCTGGGAAGAAGACAGTTACTCAAAAGTTCCAGCATTTCCTGAAACGCGGCTCGCAGAGCGGACCACGAGAGTTCTGGGATGGCATTGCGAAACTTTTCAACTTCTTACCAAAATCAGTCCTGCCTGCGACTGGGGTTGACGCAGTCGATCTACTCGGAGCAATGCACAGCGGTATAATCAAGAAGGATGAGCCTCGCGCTAATCTTGCAGCAGCCTTCGGTGCATATCTCCATGTAGCTTTGTTGATATGCAGTCTACTTCCAGAGGACGACCAACGTAGATTGATGAGCGAAATGGTGCTGCCAATCTTCTCACAGTATTTGCGGCCAAGTCCAGAACAGTCCCAATGGGCAATACCTGAACCCAACGGCTCTAGGATTATCAGCAAGGTCATGGTGTCTGGAATCATTCCGTCCGTGCTTCAAGAGGAATGGCCTAAATACGCAGAGATGCTCATTGAAGACATCAAGACTTCAGCGCCAGAACAGTCTAAGGACTTTGAAAAGTCTCATAAAGCCCTGATACAGCAAGCAGCTAGGCTTGCTAGTTTGCAAGCTCATGCTCTTGATAATGACTCCTCGGGGTTTTATCGCCCAGTGCTATCCTCCGCGACTGCTTTGATAGTCTCAGTATCTCTAGAAGTTCTAATCAGCCGTAAGGGGAAGCCTTACGGAGCGGCAGGCGTCGTCGCGGAATTTCTCCGCCTTTGCGAAAGTCTCGTGTTTGACGAAGAGCACTGCAAAGACCAGCTGATGTCTTTCCTGCATAATGATCTTCCAAGCCTTTTCATCTCGCCATCTTGTTCACAACTTGCGGATATCCTGTACGTTTGCAAGGACCAAGCAGCGTTCGAAGACTCGTGGAGAGCAACACTCAAGGCCGTCCTAGGAAGTCCAGATTCCCCAGCAAAGCTGGAAGCCCTGGGACACTTGCTTACCTCGCCCAAAATTCCTACTGGTTTCAATCTCGCTTCCTCAGACGCAGAACTGCAGAACTACATAAATGCGAAGGCTCACAGCGCTCTACAGGGCACTTCAGACTGGCTGTTCTTTGGGCAACTCTTACAGAGTCCGTCCACCGCCATTGCTACCGAGACTGCAGACGAGATTCTGTCCAGCATGACGAAGTCGTTGTCAGTTGCTGACTCTACGGCCAATGCACTTGAGGGCTTCCAGAAAGTCACGAACCTTAATCCCTTACTGTTGAAGCATTTTGTACCTACGCCAGAAGGATCCGAGCTGCTCCGCAGTTTGTTGTTGCTTGCAGAGTCTGCAGATGACCAGATAGCACAAGAAGCATCGGCCGTCAACAATAGCATACACTCCATCCTCACACGAGGTTCTGATGGTGGGAACTCGAAGCAATCAATGTTTGATGTCATCCAGAATGGCCTCAAGGAAGCTTCCCGCACTTCTGTATCCGTCAATACTCTCGTAGAACTTGCAACAAAAATCTGGGTAGCGGAGGAGGATTCGACATCTCCCCTAGGGGACGTTGCTGACTGCCTTCTACCGGATGGAAATGCATGGACAGCAGCACTAACCCCCTTTCTTGCTGTACAACCAAGAGCCTCTCTTTCTATAACAAATGTCCTTGGAGGCACGTCCTATCTTGTTCCTCCTAGCTCTTCACAAGAGGCGTTCAGCAAGACTTATCCTCGAGATGGAGACGGGTTCTCGGCCGCGTTTCGCATCGCGTCTTATGCCAGCCGAGTCTTATGCGGAACGGACGTATTTGAGTACATCGCAACCGAACGACAAGAAGAGATCTACCGTCTCACTGCACTAACGGTGCAGCTTATTGAGGACAACCTTGGACTTGCGGGCTCCAACAACCTGTGGGCTCAGTACACGCCGGAAGTTGAGAATGTCGTTGTTCTTTCTTTGGAAGATGCACGAAACTTCATGAACAAGCAACTCACAGACAATGGCTCTTCGTGGGATGATGATAATGAGGGCCCTACGTCTTTCTTAAAGTCGGCGCTGGTATCATTGCATGCAGCATCCGAGGAGACTTCGTCATCTTCGTACTACAGTTCCAGGGCCTTGAGCGTGCTAACCACAGAATTGATTGAAATATATGGGTGGAATAGTCAAAGAACTCCGAATCTTCAGACAGCTCTCAAAGGCCTTCGAAGGAGCAAGAGTAAGCAACCGATATCGAGATGATGGGAACTTTTATTGACATTGACTAGGTCCTTTTTATCCCGCGGCTTTCTTGACGGGATATAGCTTACCATTGTCCACCACGAAATCGTCGACGAGGCTATGCAATGAGTATGTGGCCGAAATCACTGGCTTGGACATTGCTGAGAAGTCCGAAGAAGGTATGTCTCAACTCCCCAATTTTTTTATTTTTTTTGATGTTCCATGTGATAAATTCTAAAATCTCTTCACGTAGGCCTCCGACAGTTGGTAATGCTGAACTTGATTCTTTATAATCACGAAGATGTGAGCGAGGGTATCGCCAGACAGCGAGCCATCTTCTTCGTCAAACATGTCATACCTTGGCTAGAAGACGATTCGATTTCTCTGTCAATTCGTGCAGAAGTCTGTCGCTCTCTGAGTGCACTACTGCCCTTGATCAGCGATATCTATGGATCACACTGGGGTAAGATCCTCAATTGCTTGGCCGATCAGTGGTCGTTACCAAGAAAGATCGACGACCACGGCTCGAACACCGATGCAACCATTCCTTCCATCCATGCATCTTTAAAGCTCTATGCCACGCTGAGATCTCTCAAAGGAAGCGAGGATCCAAACGACGACCTCGTGGATGCTTGGAAGGACTCGGAAGAAAACGTCGCGAGTGGCCTAATCAACCTCCTCAAGCACTCTCAACACTTCCCCGATGAATACCACCAGCCTTTGAGAATCGTCAATGAGCTACTCACGCGGCAGATATCTAAGATCTCGCTCCAGCACCTCAATGAAACCGAAGAACTATTTCCACTACTATATGTGGAATCTCAGTCAGTCCAGCAAGCAGCATTCGATATTCTGCACCAGAAGATCCCGGCAGCACAAGAACAAATCTCGATCGACGCAGCGATTGACAAGTCCACTGCCCGACTCCCTGAGGAACTTCTCTCTCTTATCCTCGAGGCACCGACTCTAGAATCCCTCGCCGACGCCAGCTTCGAGCGCAGCATGCCACTGCCATTACGAGGCTACTTGCTTAGCTGGCTACTCGTCTTCGACCACATGCAGCACGCGTCATACAAGGTAAAGACAGACTACATCGAGCACATCAAGGAAGGCGACTACCTCCCCGGCCTGCTCGACTTCACCTTCGACTTCCTCGGTCACGCTCGCGGAAAACCGGTCGATGTAGGTAAACTAGATGTCACGACCTACACCCCTGACATGGAGCCTCCGGAGCGCGACTCACAATGGCTGCTCACTCACATCTACTACCTCTGCCTCACACACATGCCGTCGCTCGCAAAGACATGGTGGATCGACTGCAAATCGCGCCAGAAAGTCATCGCCGTCGAGTCCTGGACCGAGAAATTCGTATGTTTCCGCGCCCCGCCCCAACCTCCAAACACCGCCGTAATTCTAACGAACCTCCAGATCTCCCCCCACGTTATCACCACCGCCCTCGCCGCCGTCAGCGCCTGGTCCGCGACCCAACCCGCCGACGACGAACCCCTCCTCATCAGAGTCTCGCCCCGCGCGCGCGAGGTCACCGCCGCCTACGAAGTCGACGAGCAGACGATGCGCATCCGCCTCGCGATGCCGCCGACGTATCCGCTGCACCTGGCCCTCGTCGAGGGCCTCAGCCGCGTCGCCGTCGACGAGAAGAAGTGGCAGAGCTGGCTGCTCTCCGCGCAGGGCGTCATCGCCTCCAGCAACGGCAACCTGATCGACGGGCTCACGGCGTGGCGGCGCAACGTGGTCGGCACGCTCAAGGGCCAGAGCGAGTGCGCGATCTGCTACAGCATCATCGGCGCGGATAAGCAGCTGCCGAGCAAGCGGTGCAGCACGTGCAAGAATCTGTTTCATGCGAGCTGTTTGTATAAGTGGTTTAAGACGAGTAATGCGAGCTCTTGTCCGCTGTGTCGGAATGCGTTTAACTATGGGTAGAGGGATGGGCAAAGGGGGGATGGTTGGGATGGAGGGGGGATGGTTGGGGTTGGGGTCGGCGAATACGAGGGTAGACAGAAAAGTACATACATGATAAGATGGATCTTGTAAATGAGAATGCCCTATGCTGTATGAGTAATAGGGAGCCGGTTTCAGAGAATCTTGACTTTGCATTACAAATGTGGTGTCTCCTGTCATCAGAAGTGCTTCCGTTCAGGGGCTCTTCGCCATCGTGTAGGCGAGTTTGACACCGGCTGTATCATACTCGCATTCATAGTGCCATGTATGTCAGAAGAAGAATCACGGGTCTTTCAGCAAAACACTCAGAAGTTCAGTTCAAACGTCTCTATTCGTGTGCCCTAACAACCAACCAAACTCAACTCGCAGTCCCCAATCAATCTTCCACAATCCACAACCTCCACCCGGCACACTTCCCCGCTCTCCATCATCATCCACAGAAGACATAACATCATAAAGCCCATTGTGCTGTTCCAACGCACGAAAAAGCCGCCCAGCAAAGCAAGCACACATCTCAGTGCGCTCTCCGTCCGTTTCCAAAAACGCCCATTTCCGTTTCCTAGGCCGAGCCGTAGCCTCATGCTCCGGCACTGATGCAGCTAGACCTGATGCAGCTAGACCTGACGCGCCCCAGACCCTTTTTTGATCTCCCAAGAATGAAAAAAAGACAGGTCCATAAAACACCAATAGTAGTCCCAAGAAAGCCCAAAGTTTCCAAAACAAAAGTGCCGCCATGCAATCGCAATACTCGAAGAATCAACAGTACAAGTGCCAGAGCACATTGTTGTAATGTAGAGAGAGAAACAGAGAACAAATGTTGCAAATGTAACGTAGCCCTGAACCGTAACAAAAGCCGTTCGAATCATAGAAAAACTCCGAAGAAATAGCTCTGGCGAGCTCAGCCGTGGCCTTGCCTTTGGTGGTTATCGATGGATGGACGCCGTTCCTATGCAATGTTCATGTTGGATTCCGTACTACACAAATGAGGAGTGGCTGTAATTTGGAGACTGAGTAGGCCTTCGTTTCCAGCATTTCCTTATTTTCCAAATCGCAGTCGTCGCTACACAACACACCACCACAAACGCCGGTATGCTGAACTTCTAAATCCCAGACGAGGTTGCCGTCCAATGCCTGGATCATTGCGGCAGATATCCAGAGCGATGGAGAGGTTCGCTGAAAGAATGATTGAATTAGAGGGCGTCCAACATGTCAACATCGTGCTCGGTAGATAGGACGTCATCGGCAGGGCCCCAAGTCCCCTCATAGACCGTTGCCCCTGCGCGACGACGATTCTTAACCCACTGGACGCCGCCACAGTTGCAGAGTTGATCAACCGTAGGGCGCTCGTCTGGATTTGGACTGATCATCCACTCCACGATCTTGTCCAAACACTCGCTGTCGTTGGGATCGATCATGAAGTTGGGAGGCTGGACTAGCTGCTCTGGGAAGTGCGACCTGGGCTCGATGTCGTTAAACAACCTGAAGCTTTCATCCTCGGTTTCGGATCCGCACAAAGTCTCGTTGGAGGCATTAGTGCTGATGTCGGTGATTGGATCTCCGGATTCGTCTCTCGGAAGGCTGCTCTCGGAGCTCCACGTGAGGCTCGGGAGGTCGGTCATATCGCCAGACCGAAGACGCTGCCAGGAGGTACCGTTGTCAGGGAGGATAATGTTGCCAGCGATCTCGAGCATGACCATGCCGAGAGCAAAGATATCGGCAGGCTTGTCAAAGCGACCAGAAAGAATCTCCGGCCCGATGTATTCGCGGTCGCCTTCTCCGTCAATGTTCGGGGGAGCAGGCCACGTGCTCGCCAAGCCAAAATCGCCAATTTTGAGGACGCCTTCCCAGTCAAGGAAGACGTTTGCGGGTTTTAGATCGAGATGAATAAAGCCGGAATCATGAATGTGTTTGACGCCCTGGAGGGATGTTAGCAATGCCTTCATGCGGGAGAAGATGGAAAACTTACCATTGATAACTCTAGGAGAATCTTCCAAATCCGGAAGTCGTCCAACCGTCCCTTATACCCATGTTGAGTCAAGAAATCCTTCAGATTGCCATTCTCGCAGAACTCCGTCTGGATGTAGAGGTAGTTCTTGTGTTCCCAGCTGCCTGCGAAAAAAATAATATGCTCGTTACCGCTCAGTGCCTGGAGGATGTGGACTTCGCGAAGCTTTCGGTCCCGATCCTTCAGTCCAGCATACGGTCGCTTCGCCTTCTTGACAGCCCATACGCTTCCAGAGGGGGCTTCGAAAGATGATCTTGGTGGTGGGTTGATGAGACCTTCAACACGGTAGACTTGCGAGAACTCCCCGTTTCCATGCAACGAGACGTTTTCGAATCTGCTAGTAAGAGCGGTGTCCACATCGTTTTTGGTTAGTCCTGCAATCGGAGCAATAGCAGACTGGCCGTTTGCAAAGTACACCTTGTGATCGCGGTTAGTGGTCGGAGTTGCGGGCGGGAACGACGTGTTTCTGTTCGTGCTGCTGTTGAAGGGTATCGATCCACGACGGTTGGCGCGACCAGAGATCGTTAGCCTACTGGCGTCAGGTGGAACAAATGACTCCGATGGTGTATGTGGAGAGTTGCGTTCAGACGATTCTGAAGCTTGTATCGGGCTCACTGCGGAAAGGGGAGAGTTCTTAGTAATGTTCATTGCGTCGGGAGGAGAAAGAAGAGTTCGAATCGAGCGTCTCAAAAGAGGCGCCGGTAACGGCTTGCTCTGCGATTGTCGCGAAAGCCGCGAACGAGCGAAAGAAAGGGCAGCGGAAGTCGGAGAAACGTGAGGAGAAGGCGTCGGAGATCCATGGAGTATTGGATCACCGCTGTCTCTAACCAAGCTCTCTGTAGATCCTGATGGAGATGACTTACAATTGTTTTCTTGGGCGGGAGATTCGAAATCCAATGCTGTCGGTGGGGTGAATGTATCAGCTCCTAGAGACGTACGCCGACCAAAGAGGCTGCTTCGGAGGCTGTTATCCTTCGATCGTCGACCTGCGCCATCACCTTGCTTCGTAGGGGTCGGCGGCATATCGTCAATGCTGGATTGGCTGTCCATCTTGCCGGATGGCGAAACCGAATTATCATCACCATCGACGTCGATGTCGATGCTAGCGAAGCTACCACGACGATTCATGCTAGGATTTCCAAGAGTACCGAAGATGTTGACTCCTTTTCCGAACGAGATCGGTGTCGCACCGGTGGGATGCAGGCTGAACGGAGTGGTCGGGGTACCGAACTCATGGCGTGTGATGGATTTCCCGAATCCACGATGAATCGACGGAGACGACGTAATGGGAGGGAAAGAGGCCCTCTTAGACGGCGTGTCCGGCATAGCATAGCTAGCATAAGAACCCGGTTGGGGTAGGTCGGCGTTGCGATTGCGCTTAGATATCAATCCCGTCGACATGAACGCCTGAGGAAGTGGCTTCGCCATCTTGTACGCAGCTGGTGTTGCGAAGGATCCATTCTCGGAATCTATTTCCGGAGCATCCCCACCCAGGTTAGGACGGGTAGCACCAAGAGGCAATGACCTGGAAAAGATATGGTGTCGCGGAGCAGCAGTTGGAGGCGCAGGATGCGGAGGAACATGCGCAGGAGCATGAGTCGGTGAGTCATCTCCTAGGCTCGACATGGAAGATGACGGAGTGACAGCGTTTGAGAGAGGATGGGGCTGGTGGCTGATTGAACCGCTACCACGCATAAACGAATGGGAATGCTGCTGCAGATTTGGGCGCCCGGACTCAGATGTAAGACCAAGACCCATAGACTTGCGGAATGGCGACTGGGCTTGTGGCGAACCGAATCCTAGAGAGCTATCAAGAGACATACGATTCCTCGTTCGGGATGCTGCCTGACCTGGAATTGCGAATTCGTGGCCTTGGTCCTGGGCCTTGGGTCGAGCAGCGTTGGAGCCATATCGCTGTGACAGAGTCGACTTCCTCAGTGAGAGCGATTTGCGCAGTGGGGAGCCAGTCTTCTGGATTGGCGACGAGAAAGAGTGAATGCCCATGTCGTGATCATGGTTGCGGAATTGCTGTGGTTGTTCAGAGTTTGGGGTTGGACCGTGATCGAAGACGTCGAAGTCGGGGCCAAATGAAGCACCATGCAGGCTCCTTCTCTTGGCCACTGGACTGCCCAAGCTCGCCTGGTCCAGGTTCATGATGCCGTCGCTACGCTTCAGCGGGCTCGATTTTGCCGGCATTAGGCAGTTCGCACCTGGCGCGCTCTCTCCACGTGAGCGCGTAAATTCGAATTTGATAGGGCCGTCGTCGAGACTGAATCGCGGCACCGAAGGTTTGCACTCAGTTTCGGGTTGGTCGGCAAAAAGCGGTGCGCGCGCGCTCATGTTTTGGTTCTCCTCTCCAGAGCTTCGTCGAGAGGTGAATGGCGTTGCGTTGCCTTGGTTTGCGGAGTCGGCCAGAGCGCGTCGGGGACTCTTTGATGCGGTTCGGCGCGTGGTGCGGCGCAGCGAGAACTTCTTCTTGGTGGTGGTTGGCGCTTGCGACAGTGGTGAGCCGGTATGGGGTCCGGTGGGACTCGCGGGCTTTAAAGTCCTGGGGCTGAAGGCGCGTGATAACGCCAGAGGCGAGATGGGCGAGCCTGGTGAATCCGAGGACTTGGAGTGCAGCTGGAAGCGCGACGGCTTCGACGGTGAACGTGACAGGGAGCGCCGGATCTGCTTGATAGAGGGGAACCCCTCCAGGTGGTAGGAGTGCGGGTGTGGGTGTGTTGGGGAGTGGAGATGGAGGGTGCCGCCCGTCTCGCGGTGCGGGGAATAAGCAAAGTCCATGGCGCCGTGCGATGGAGGGTGGTGAATGTGGGTGTTGTTGTGGAAGTGAACTGCGGCGACGGCGGTGCGTGCTTGCGCCGGGTGTGTGTCTGGGAGCAAGTGAAACCAGCGTCAACGGATGTCTCTGTCGCGTACTTGCGGATCAAGCAGCAGTCGATGAAGGTGAGGGTCGCATTGAAGTGCGGAGTCAATCGATAACGATACGGCAAGCGGACAGCGAGCGGCCTGACGTAGGAATGCGTGGAGTGTGGTGTCGACTGCAGAGCGTCTCACTCGCCTCCAGTCAACGAGCGATGAGCAGCAGGGCGTGGCCGGGCTCCATTCAACGCGGATGGCAGCGCGAGGGGCGGGCTGTTGACGAGGAGGGGAGCGGGAGAGTGGGTAGGCGGAGGAGCGGCGAGGTGTGCTGGCGGGTGTTGGATGGGCAGGCGTGGAGCGGAGCGTGGGTGACGTGGGCAACGTGTGAGGAATGCGCGTCGGCGAAGTAAACAAGCCGGTGGCGAGGGCGCGCGATGCAGCGCTGGTCGTTGAAGGAAGCCGGCGCGATCTGGGGAGAGGATTGCAGGAGGTCGCGCTGCGCAGGATGGGAACAGGAGGAGAGTCGGATTATTGGCATCGGGTCCAGTTCGACTCGGGCCTTCGATGGATGGAGCGGATTCACGCGTTTCTGCCAAGCGCGCTCGGGCCATCCAAACAAAAACGGCCAGACGGCAGCCACGACCGACAAACGCCCTGCACCCACACGTCCAAGCCAACGTGTGAGGTGCCGCGACATTTGCTGCCCCAGACGCCGCCGACTGCTGCGCAGGGACTCGAGGGCGCTGGGCTGTGCCGCGGCTGCCTGCCTGGCTTAGGCCGCCGTGTTGACGTGAGGCAGCGACAGTCGCCACCGTGTTTACATGTTGTTGTGATTGTTATGATTGCTGTGATGCCCAAGATCCGCCCCGATGGCCGCGCAGTGCACCCCCGGGATCCTTGAACCCCTAAATTATCGTCATCTTGCATGGTCCGGGGATGCCCTCGCGCTTCTGCCGCTTCCAGCGACCCAATCTCCCGCGCTTCATGCTGGAAAGGGGTCAAGGGCGTGCGCTCCCCCGGTGCGGCCCGCTGGGCACCCAATTGGCGCCTGCCCTCCTGTCCGGCGACGACGTGGCGGAGATCTTGATAGCCTCTCTATCGATACATCTATCATCTATCCGTCCAGGTATCGATTGTGCGAACTATAAGTCAAAGCACACATCCGACGCTTAACGACACGCCTCGCGAACATCGCACCGCTGCCGCTCTCCAAGACCGCTGCAAAGCGAGCATTAAAACATGACAGACACCACAGGTCGCGCCTGATTCATTGGCCAATTCGTCTTCATGGCGGTGTCGAAAACTTTTGACCGCTGTTTGCTCCCTGCCCCTGCGCCTCACCACTGCACGTCAACTCCACCAGCTGCAGTCAACGTGTCTTCATCACCATGCGGCGCCCGTTGATGCGAACGCCTACCAATTATAGCCTGTCAAGTCCGAGGCCTGTGGAGTCTTCTTCGTCTTCTTCGTCGTCCTCCTCTTTCGGGACTAAATCTTCCCCAAATGGCGTGAGCATGGGTCGATGCTATGGGCCTCAATTGTCCATTGCTCGCTATTCGACACTCGACCAGTGTTGTTATCATACATGGCCTTTGCATCACGCTTGATACCTTGGGATCGACCCAGAATCAATTCGCTCTGATGTGCTTCCTAATTCGAATATGATACGGTAATATTTAGCCGTTGGTAAAAAACACTGCCTGCTCTTAGTAACTTATAGGTACCACGCTGTTCAACCCGAGAGGCTATTCTAGGAAATCCATCTTTTTTTCTTGTCAGCCCTAGTGACAGGATTCGATAATACGGACTCCGACATCTCTAACGTCAAGTTGTGCTCCGCTACGTGAGATATGCACGTGTGAAACACGTGCTGACGTGCACGGTCACTCGGGGAATCAACAACATCGGAACCTCTATTGATTTTAGATGGAGAACGAGATTTGGAATACAATACTGAATGGGATCAATACAATGTCAGTATCGGCCCCTACAGCGAGAGATCATGTGCCAAAGACACACCAGCAGGACCTTGTTGCCTATGAGGCTGAGTTCTGGTCTTCCTCCTCTGTCGCTATCTTCAATCCCCGCATTCAGCCAACGTCAGTTCTCTTGCTTCGATACACTTCCTTTGATGTTACTAATCTCCCTTCAAGTCTATCTGCAAATCAGATCTGTCCTTTGCACCTACTAACACAGTCTTCTTGCAGCCGGACAAGAACGCGGCTACAAGGCTATGCCATTCACAAGGCTCCTTCACTCCAGCACTCATCATGAGCTGTCCAAATCCCAACTGCGACTTTCTATACGAACCGCTCGACCATTCGCGCCAGCAAATTCGGCTTCTTCGCATAACACCGTCAACATCAGAACTCATTAACTGCGAATTGAAGGTGGTCGAACTCTCGGGCGGCCCGATCTACAAAGCTTTATCCTACACGTGGGGAGCGCCGCTTCCTGCTAAAAACATACTAGTCGAAGGCACATCATTTACAGTCCGGGAGAATCTCTATCTGTTTTTGGAGGCGGTACGCTACGATCCCCCGACCTTCTTCTTCACTGACCAGATCTGTATCGACCAGTCTAAAGTTCAGGAGAGAAATCATCAAGTGAATTTCATGGGCCAGATCTACAAAAGTGCATCTGAAGTCGTGGCCTGGCTTGGACCGGAGGCTGATTCGAGCGATCTCGCCATGGCTCGCATTTCTGGTGGGGCACATTCCGGTGATCACCAGGAATCGTCGGCCTTGGTCCGTAGGGCACGCTCTGTTCTTGATTATCAAGAATCGCCGGCCATGGTCCGCCCATCAAGTTTCCCAGGCTATCACAACTCCGTCGTCGAGGGTAACGACTCATATGGTCACCAAAGTTCTGCGAACATCGTAGAGCAGATAAGACATTCTGACGAAAACGGCTTCGAAGGCCTTTGGGGCCTCGACGACTTTGAGGACCTCGACAACTTGAACAACCTTGAAAATCCCGACAACTTCAACGACTTCGATTTCGACGACTACGGCGGCTTCCACGACTCCGACGACCCCAACAATTTTGAAGGCGACACGCCCCTAAGCACAGCTATGCGGTCGCTCTTCAGTCGGCCGTACTGAAAACGTATTTGGATCCTTCAGGAGGTTATGCTCGCCCGATCTGTGGTGGTGTTTTGCGGTGATTATCGTGTTGACTGGTCCAGATTCGAGGAATTCTTCAGAATTGCAAAAGTCCTTCGAGAAAAGCCAGGCGAAGCCAAGCGTGTTTCCGATATCCCTGGAAGCCAGGACGCTAGGGCTATCATCAATGAGAAAGCTGAGATCACTTCTGGTCAAAGGTTAGAATATATTCTTGACACTTTCGAGGGATGGCAGTGTGAGAAGCCTCAAGACAAAGTGTATGGTTTGCTCGGCCTTGTACCAGAGCATCGCAGGGTTCCCATTGACTATCAAAAGTCATTGTACGAGATCTTTACGGACGTCATCCACCGTGTTGTACACGATGAGAGTCACCTTGATGTGGGAAGTCACATTACCCTTGGCCGTCTGCTGAAACAGTCTCTCGCTAAGGGCGAATCATATTCAAAGCTATCAAGCTTGGATGTAGAGCATTATGTCAGAATGGTCCACGCTGAGCAGAGAACAGCTAAGCAGCCACCACATCGACTTGTAGGTGATGATGCTATGGCACGGTTTGTCTAGGAAATGCGCAACAGATTTACCATAGATCTACATTGCCTCGTCATCGAAATGCATACACTCGTTTACCACTGCGTGAAGAGCTTCATAGTATTTTTAACATTCCGAAAAAGAGAGAAGCTCGGCATTTTGGACAACTAGTAAACTCGCGAGGCTACCCCAGATAGTGTTAACATAGTGTACGCAGATAGGAAGTGTATCCGCTATCCCCAATTCCCATGAGTACGTTGAAGCCCCATAGACAGTCGCAAGAAAGTGTACGGATATCTACTGTACGACATGCAATCCTCGACAAACCCAAAAACAAGAATATTCTAATAGAAAATGACACTCCACACACAACCCAGCGACCCCTAACCCTCAATCCGCCGGATCATAACTCTCCCAAAAATCCGAATCATACCCATCCAGCAACTCACAATCCTCGCTCTCATAACCATACGGATCCCGCCCTCCCAGCACCCCTCCCCTCCGCCACCCCCTCCTCGCCCTCTTCTCCCTCCCGGGATTCACACCCCTCTCCACCCCCCTCACCATGCCCCCCAGCCCCATCTCCTCATGACACCCCCTGCAAACCCCGGTCCCCTTCCCCCCCAACTCCCGCTCATACCCCCTGCACTCCCGGCAAAACACATGCCGCACCCCGCTCACGATGACCTCGGACCCCGGCGCGTACCGCGACGCGCGCGTGCCAGGGTCCGGGCGGATGCCGCAGGCGACGCAGAAGCGCTTGTGCGGTTCCTTGCCGTTGAGCCCGCGCGCGCCGCGCACCATGGTGTCGGCGAAGGCGGGGGCGGGGCGGAGGCGTAGGCAGAGGGAGCAGGTCCAGAGCGGGAAGCGGCGGTTGCGGGCCCAGGGGGTGCGTTCGAGGGCGAGGAGGGGGCCGAGGGACGGGGGTGGGAGGAGGGTGTGCAGGTGGTGGCAGGTGGTGCGGAGGGCGAGGATGGTTTCGGTGGGGAGGAGGTCGGTGATGGAGAGTTGGAGCTCGGTGGGGAGGGAGAGGAGGAGGGAGAAGGGGGGCGGGGCGGTGGTTTCGGTTTTGGGGGAGGTGAGGGTGGAGGGAGCGCTTTGGGGTGGTTGCTGGAGAGGAGTCAGTACTCAGGACTCGATTTGCGGGTTCGAATCTGATGTTGGATCTAGACACATAGAGTCGGAAAGGTAGAAGCGTAATCACTTACAGGTGGTAGGCGTGCTTGCTCTCTCTCGAGCCTCCAAATTGTTTCACTGACCTTGATTTGCATTGGGTCTGGAGGGGTAGAGGCCTTGGGCATCGTCGTATATGCCTTTGGGTCCACTAAGTTTGGCGGTTCGAAACCGCTTGATGGTGGATTTCGAACTTCAGTGGGTTTACTGCTCCAGACGACATCCTCCATCTTTGACGCTTGCTCGTTGAAGTCCTTTTCTGTAGTAGGAATAGCCCACAAATCCTCCTCACTCCTCCGCTTCAGGACAGGTTTCTTTGGAACAATACTGTTCCCAGCACTCATAGCTTTCTTCGGCCGAAAGCTAGGCCCTTTAAAGCTCCTCCACCCCTCTAGGTCCTCTACACTCTCTTGCACAACCGGCTTCGCTGGAATATCCCAGATACTCTTTTCCTTCATCTGCTGTTTCCTAGTCCTCCTTTTGTGAGTGTTCTTACCAGTACCCTTCACAGGGGGGCCTGTGTATGTCCACAAGTCTTCATCTTTCGTGTCGTGGATATTTGAGAAGGGCGTCTTCTTGGACATGGTGTTGACATTGAGCAAAGGAAAGTCAGGTCAAGGTCTGGGGAGGAGTGAGTTTTCTATTTTCAGCTCCTCGGCCTGGAGCCGAGTTTCGTGCTCGTATTGCACAGCCTGCGAGGCTGGATTTGAGGTTGGACGGGAGGACGGGAGGGGCCGTGGGCGGTTAGGGACCTATGTGGCGTGCATCAGGGCGGTTAAGTGTGGCTGTGCTAAATTCCAAGGTTGTCCCCTGAGGCCCCAACCTTGAAACGAAAGTTCGATCTCGAGTGAGGGAGTTCAAAGTTCACTTGCTAGTACTCCTAGGAGAGGTAGGGCGCATACACGTAATGATAGCGTAGACACTTAAACTAGTTACTGAAGTATTCAGTCGTAAAATGTCACTTGTCGCCTTAAAGAAAGCTTGGCATGATTGCCCATTCAACTGTGCTCCCACGCCACCAGTGTACGTTCCATATCTCGAATCCGGTTGTAATACCACTCTCATGGAGCTCTTTTGCGCCTTGGGATAACATTTCGTAGTCTTACATGGCAAGGGCGCGGAGTTCAGCGCTGATCGCCACATCATTTACCGGATCGAATTTCGAGATCAGATCCGGTTGATATTCTAACGCCGCTCCTCACCACCAACATTCCCAGTAAGCTCGGCAACGCGAGCTTTGATGCGAGCTACACGGCTCTCGATAGTCTCCTCCCCACTGCTTTCGCCGTCATTTGCGGGGTTGTCTTGGCTCTGGGTCTGTCTGCGAGGAACTTCCTGTCCCGCCGCAAGTTCTGCAACACCTTCAGCAGCTGCCTTCTTAGCCTGAGCCAATCTGTCTTGCGCAGGTCGAGAAAGAGAGGTGGCATCTACTGTCTCTAGGACGTCTAGAGAAAAGTCTGCGATTGAGATAGCTTTAAATGCAGGTTCCGGATTCGGTTGATCGTCTCCAGAGGTTTGTGGCGTGCCTTTGGCGGCCTGCTGTTGATATTCCTCGAAACTTCGCAGGTCATCCCAAGTGTAAAGCTCCGTAGTTGAAAGGTAGATATCCAGATGCCGAATTGCCGCTTTTTGGGCACCTACTTTCGAAGAAGGCTTTTCAGATCGCGTACAAGAGCAATTAGGAGAAATAAAATCGGATGATCCGATTGAGGTCGGAGACAGCGTCAAGTCGGCTAAGGACATCGCTGTTATACGCTTGGACGCGACTGGGTTGAGCATGAATAAGCACCAGGATATAGAGGTTTCCGATATCCGAGGCTGGATGTTCTGAAGCATCCGGACCCAACGAAGGGTCGTTTCGGGATGCAAGTGGTACGCACGTTGACCAACAGGGCCTCGCGTAGATGCAAATTCAGAAAGTGAAGCACCGGCATAAATAGTCGTCATTTCGAGAAAGACGCAGCCTAATGACCAGATATCCGAGGGACGGCCTCTGTGTTCACTTGCTGCCACCTCCGGCGCGCAATACATTTGTGTTTTCTCGGTTACCCCATAGGTCATCGTAGTCAACTGATCTTCAAAGTACTTTGAGAGGCCAAAGTCGGTCAGAAACACGGCATCGTCCTTGATTAGGATGTTCGCTGGCTTAATATCCCGATGCCGAACGCGCTCCTGGTGGAGATATGCGAGTGCTTGCGCAAGGCACAGGTACCATTTCCCCAATCTCTTGCGGGCTTTCTGGAGTAGTTGAGCGGCCTCCATCTCCATTTGACGGTCCCGGTAGTCTTGAAGATCGGATTCCTGGTCTTCTAGGAATTCAGCAAGGCTTTGCTCCGCCACCGTCGGCATCAAGATACCGAAAGCAATGGCCCTACTTTTGGCATCGAGTTCCTCGTAGGTAAACGCGACAGTGATAACGTGAATATGTTTGAGACGATTGAGAATCTGCACCTCTTCGAGGACGGAGCGTAGCAGGCTGCGATGTTTGCTGGGGAGACGCGGCAAGCGTACGACCTTCCGAGCCATCACTCGCCCTGAATGCAGGCCTCCGGTTACTTGCACAGCGTCGACAATAGAAAACCCTCCTCTTCCAAGCTCGCGAATATGGCTGAGCGGGGGTGGGTTCGACGCCGCGTAGACCTCATGCCATACTTCCTGGAGAGCTGAGCCGGAGGACACCATCGACGCCATGGTTATGAGCCGGAATAAATGGCAATGAATAATATATGGCACGAGTGTTTTTGCTGACGAATGAGATAACACTGTGGGTATGGAAGGAAGACTGATCTGCGTTAAAATGCAGCGCGGCTGAACCTCCACAGCCCGGCCGACTCCGCCTGCTCTCGATTCGAAAACGCCCGCAGCTATTCGCGCCAATCGCTGATTACGGAAAACCAAGTGCTAATTTACAGTCTGGCGAGGCCTAACACTTCCCATTTAGGATCATTTCTGCTTGAACTGAACCTACATTTGGTGATGCCAAAGTTGTGCCAAGCCTCTCACGAACACAAGGCTGATACAGGCACACAGGTAACCCCCAACGGCAAGCTATTCCCAAGGCTCTGGTTGATCGCCGCCCCACACACAAGCGTCGTGCGTTCAAGTCCATGGGAATGTCGAAGAACGATGGAGAAGAGTCTTGAAGCCTGGACTGAGCGCACGTCAGTGTGGTTTGTCAACTGGTACCGAGCGACTGCCGGCGTCGGACGCGAGCGAGACCGTTGAAAAGCCGCCCAGCACGGCGGCGGCTTGCTTCTTGTGGCTGGAGGATTCAACGTCGCTCCCGCGTGGGATGCAGGCACGCGCAAGCCCTATCAAATGCGGCAGCGCTGTCGACGACGCGGGTAGCAGTGGCAACGTGATCGGGCAACGAGTGCTGAGAAGGCCATCTCCGATCGAACGGCATGCCGGCCGTCTGGTCGCCGGCACTGGGAGCAGAAATACAGCTCGCTTGGCGTGGTGTCGACGGGAGCAACGGTGCTGGGGCGTGATTCGGCGGGCGGCGGCATCAGGCAGTCAGGCGCTGCTGGTGACGATGTGCATGGCGCACTGAGCCGTACTGTACGACATCAGCTGACGGACCTGCGCGGGCTGTTTTATTCGTCGCATGTGCGCAGAGGCGGGAGTGTGGGAGTGCGGGAGTGTGTCGACAATGTGCTGGCAAATCGGGCGTGCCTGGTGGCCGTCAGCCTGCGGGAGACCCGTCCAACAGCAATCGTCATGCCTCATCAGCGACTCGGCCTACACCACGCCCTCCCCCAGCCGCCAAAAAATCTCCGGATCCTGCGCCACCTCAGCAGTGCATCGCCAGAAGCGACTGCCCCGAGGCCACCTGTCCAGCACCCTTTGGCCCGTCTGAGCCCGCCCGCCGCGCCCGCCGCTTGAGCCATTTCTCGCTTCTCCATTGACCACGTCGGCCAGCATCCATCGACACTTCACTCTGCACGGCGACTCACAGCATGCGAAACTCCTGCCGCTCCCCCACGCCCGCATACCCGACACAATGACCACCAACGACGGCGACTTTCGCAGCATCACAGGAGCGATGCAGTCGGCCGAGCCCCCAGCCGTGGCCGACGACACACCCGGAGCAGCGTCCGCGAGCGGCACTCAAACACCGTCGACCACTCCCGAGGGCGGATCCTACGCCCAGATGCGCTCGCAGGTGCTTGCCGGATCACGATCACTGAACCTGTCGGCCTCGCCCTCAACAGCAAATTCACCGCTGTCGTCCAGGGACAGCTCGCCCGCTAGACCGCCACTGCGCCCCGGGGCAACCACAGGCTCCATCGCAAAGTCAGGACTACGCTCCCGGAAGAGCAGCACTGACGTGAGTCCAAATCGAGGTGCCAGCTTCGCCGGTTCGGGCAATACAGTTCCCTCTGCGGCAGCCATCCAGCGGGCCTTGTCTACGGCCAACACACCCCAGCTCCCGCCCATCGCAGTACCAGACCCTTCGAGGGTTCCCCGGCCGCAGAAGCCGGCGTCAGGCACAAATTCTGGGGAAACCACACCCCACTGGCCTGTGTCTCCACGTCTGAAATCACCTCCCCCGGCTACCGACTCACGCTCACGATCACGCCGCAACTCCCTCCGCACACAACCCCGGAAAGTCGAATCGACGTCTACTGCCCCCGCTATCGTCGTCCAAAGCTCGTCTCCAGCGCCGTTGTCACGGATACCGGCCAAGCATGAAGGCATAAATATTGATGCTGAGGAGCAACTACAGCCGATTATGAAGGGTTCTGCAAGGGGTGCCAGCGGCACGGCGCCAACTCTAGAAACAGTCCAGGAAGGCAGCCTACCTACCACTCCGGCGTTCGATGGGCTTGAACCACAACCGCAAAGGTATGGTTGAGAGAACATCTAGAGCGCGGACACGGAGCTGACCTAACGGCTCCCGTGGCATGTGCTTTCCGTCATGACCGAATAGTACTAACTTTTCACCAGCTCTATACCAGGCTCTCACAGTGCAAAATCCTCTGACGAAGACCGATCCCAACCTGCCTCCACTAAAGTAACCGAAGACCTCAGTTCGAAAACGACAAAAGCTGAGAGTGGAAGCGACAGCGGACCCAACAAAGCTGAGAACAGAGGCAGGACGCTTGACCACCGTGTTGCGTCAACACCAAAGTCGGCCACACTTCCTTCCAAGACCTCGTACTCCTCACTTAGGGCCAACCCGCCACGGTCCGTCCCGGATATTCCTTCTAAGAACATGACTGTTGAGACAGAGACGGTCCCTTCGATACCCCAGGCCGTCCTGGGCGCTAATCAAGGGGAGAGAGTCGCTTCCGGTCGGGATGCAAGTGGCAGTCTACGGTTGAAGGCAAGCAACGAGACTATTCGCCCAAAGCCGGCCAAGAAAAAGGCATCACGAAAAGCTCCCTCGATAAATTCGGGTACTGGTATGTCCTCGCGCGCTCATTATTTTCATCATCATCACCATCCTAGCGTTAGTTTGGATCATCGTCCACGCTCACGTGCTGCGACTTCATTTTCCGGCAGTCCGATGGCACACGAAAAATCGCCGTCAAGGGCGACCTTAATGTCATCGAGTCCGGAAATGGTTGCTCGCAGACCTTCATTACGGACCTCTTCCTTTACTCCGTCTTTCATATATCTTTATACATACACTAACGCTGGTGCTCGAAAAGCGTCCTCCAAAGCCGACGTCTTCGAAGCCAAGGTGGCTAGCGCCGTTGACGAGGCCAACTCCTCCGACTCTGATGAGACCTTCGTCTATGAGTCAAATCCAGACTCTCAACCCCTTCGAAGCCGAAATCACCACTCTAGAACTCCCAGTATGACGTCGATAGCCAGCCTTGCGGATCCTCGCAGTGTGGTCCGAGAATCCAACAAGGTCGTCGGCAAGAGGAGCATGAAGTTTGCGAACAATCCTTATAACAACGGCAGCCCCGACAATGATGGTAATGACCGAGCAGAAGGTACTATGCGTAGCGGAATGTCGCGGCCTAGCGGCGGGAGTAGTATTCACCATCATATCGGACGCCACGGTCAACCCAGAGGAGGACACCACACATCGCTCTTTGACCACGATTCTCCCTTCCCTCAAAACTCGAAAAGCCGCGTCATGGCATCCCGACAATCCTCCAGGCCCACGAGTCCGAGGTTCCCAAACCACAACCCCCGGACGAACGGCAACGGCAACGGTACCAAGAAGAATGGAGAATACTCGACATATGATATTGACGGAGAAGGCGCTGCGGATGATGAGCGAACGCCATTAGTGGGAACGATTCGCGGTCCGCGTACTCGTCCGATCCGAAGACCAAATACCGGGAGTATTCGCGGAATCGATTCTTTTGATCGGCATCACAGTAGTGGCGGCTGGTTCCGCAGGTTTGCTGGATGCCTCGTTCTATCAATACTGCTGCTCGTTTTAGTATTCGGTGCCGTTGGACTCATATTCGCAACAACGAAACCACTGTATGGAGTGGGTGTTCGAGAAGTACAGAACGTCATTGCCAGCGAACAGGAAATCATCATGGACCTTCTCGTCGAAGCAGTAAATCCGAACATTATCGGCGTCACCGTTGCGGACATGGATGTGCTCGTCTTCGCCAAGAGCAAGCATGTCGCTTCAGAGAGGTGGTGGCGCGAGCATGGTCCTCAACATTCTCCCATCGATAAACACGGAGACTTTCTCAATTCCCTGTCCCCGAAGGCTGTTTCCAGCTCTGTAAAATTGGAGACTGAAACGCAGCAGCTCCATACAAGCGACGGCGTCGACGAAGGCACTGATCCTATCCCCGATGACGACGAGGGCAACGGCTATATCATGGAACTTGGGCGAATCTTGCACTTCGACTCGCCGCTCAATTTCGATGGATCATTTATCAAACGCCACCCCCATTACTCTCTCGGCGAGTTCCGCATCTCAAAACCCGGTAACAAAACTGAGACCGGAGGCACAGAGAGATGGGAGAGGGTTCTTGAGTATCCATTTGAGCTTCTCGTTCGTGGCGTTCTGAAATACCAGCTTCCCTTAAGCACCCGAGATCACACGGTACCGATCAATGGCAAATATTTGTACGATCCCAGCAAAGAGAAGGCTTCAGCTGCTGTCACGATGAAGATCGACAGCGGGCATATCATGGAAGATACCCATAGGCGGAAAAATCCGGTATGGGGTCGATGGGACGCCCGCGGACGACCTTTCCACACCCACTCAACATAATTCCGCCCTCGTCGGTCTTCTCCCTTCACCTCCTCCTCCGACCCACACCATTTATGACTTTAGACTGGCCCGACTCGCACGTCCAGCCAAATTTACAGCTCTTCAGCATTAACGACTATTTCCTTTCAACTTCTCATGTACGACTTTGATAGCGAAGCGGGATTGTTTGTGTCTTTTCTGCATGCTCTGCGTTATAGCGTGGTGTCGATGGCCTTTTTATTTGCACATTGGAGGAACACTTTTCGCGTCCTTTTTTCATGCCCTCCGAATGTATTCATTGCATTTTTTCTCTATCAAAGTAGCCGGGCCTTTGGATTGCCAGCGGGGATATCGGAAACTCGACGACCCGCCGATACCGATGTGTGGTATCGTCACAGACCACCGGGGCGGCGACCCCCAAAATACCGGCATCCTTCGGCGCGAATGCTAGTCCGGCTCTGCGACATATCTACCACATTGGACGAAGGACTGGGAGGCGTTTTTTCTACTTCTCTCCTGCTTTTTTTCAATGCAAAAACCCCCGTGGAGGGGTTGGGGTTGCGCAGCACCCCGTTTTGTATCATCTGCAAAAGCCGGCCTCCCGTGGTTTCGGGCTTTGCGTGCCCCTGAGATTGTTCACCTGTATTGGTAGTGCGAAATGGAAATCATTGGGCTGGTTATGGATGGGTTAAAAAGCGTGCATTGTTGATTTTGGGGGGAAATAGCTGAGGTTGGTGGTGGGAGAGGTGAGAGAGGCTTGGAGATTCGGTGGGAATGGGGGAGGTTTGGAGTGTTGAGTGGGTGCAGTTGGGGAATGATACCAGTGGCAGTGGCGACATTTTGAGGGTGAGCGCGAGGCAGTGGGAGGCTAAGGGGCGAGGGAAAGGGGGAGGAGGGAGTGGGATGTATAGTACATGTGCCACCGATGAGAGACTCGAGGTTGGCTGTAGAATGGACTGGTTAGGAGTATGATTGTGCACGTGTGCCGGCATGTGATCGTGATTTGTCGACGTCTGACAGGTATAAATGCTAGCAAGCTTCGGGGTTTCTCGGTTTCGGTAGAGCGATAGATGTCTGTGAGGTTGTTCAAACCTAACTCAGATGTGGATTCGGACAGTGCTCATCCCGTATGTAGACGGGGAGAACAGCTTGGCGGGTATTGGGCTATAATGATGCTCTTCACCGCAGCACAACTGGAAAAGATCTCATCGCGAAGATGGTATGATACCGTACAGCTTAGACGTTCAAGGATAGCTAACATCTAACTACACGTTCTGATCTTGTCCCCCACTATTTTCAAGAGTAGATGTGCAGCATCAACCTAAAGTGGGTGACCGCAGGTCCCCAAATCTCCCATCAGGCCCAACATCAGGAGTATTTGGTTCAAGAGTTTTGCACACACGGCAAGCACGTCCATCATAAGCTTTGTCTTCGCATGTTTGATACCAGAGTACCACACATCGGTCGGACAAGCCGTTGATTTTGAACCCCCCCCCCCCCCAACACCGCACCAAGTCCCAGACATCGATGCGATCCCATAGCCAATTTGATCCTCCCCGCGGCCAACACTGTGGAAGAAATGGAGTTCTGACGAAGCAGAGTAAGCTTTTATAGGAGAAAGTCTAAAGGAACACGTGATTTGAACCCTTTGCACATGTTATATAGCAGCATACAGCGAAAAACCAATATATACAGCAACTGCCTAAAGAAAGCTGAGAGAAGAAGTAAAAAAGTCTTGCCATACTAATCACACAACCATCACCCCCCTCGCCGTTCATCATCATAACCGCCGTTTTCGGCATCCACGAATACCATCCATTAGCCTGTCCGAAAGTGGTCTCGGAAGCCCCCAGCTACTCAAGCCACCCATCCCATCCCATCCCATCCCATCCTCTCCCCTTCCAGCATCCAGATGCCTTCAAACAGCCTTCATGCCAAACTCGCCAACCCCCCCACCACCGCCGCCCCCAAACTCGCCACCCCCCTTACCACATTCAACCCCGCCCACCGCTCCACCAGCCGATCCACCGGCTCCTCCCCGGCCTCCACCACCCCCTTGCCCCCCGTCCCCTGCTCCCGCTCCTGGTTCAGCGCCAGCAGCCGCTGGTTCGTGCCCCACATGACCAGCCGCGTCCACGGCGCCATCGCGAACGCCGCGGCCGCCGCGACGCCGTACAGCTTCGCCGTGCTAGCTGCGGCAGGGAGGGCGGAGGCGTGGGAGGCGTAGGCGAGGACGGCGAAGGCGGTGGTCGAGGTCATGGAGAGGGTGACCATGGGGGTGATGCCGGCGGAGTAGAGGGCCGTCCATTGCGCGAGCAGGAGGGGGTGCGGGGAGAGGAGGATGGTGGGGATTGTGAGGAAGGAGGTTGAGAGGTTGGTGCCTGTGGTGGGTTGTGTTAGTTGGGAGGTTAGAGGTGAGGGGGAGCGCAAGTTGGTGGGGTGAGGAGGGAGAAGGTACGGACCAGCTGCGAGGGCGGCGGAGATGATGGCGTAGCCTTGGAGGAGTGAGGTTGAGGAGGGGCTGAGGGGGAGTAGGGAGGCCATTGGGGGTGTTGGGGTTGGGTTGGGTTGGTGAGGAGTTGGGGTTGAGTTAGAGTTGTTGTTGACTTTGTTGAGCTGAAGCTGATGTGATAGCTGCACTAGTGCTTGTATGGACTCGGAAGGTAGGCAAGTAGTCGAGGCAGATTCGGAGGATGCGTAGATGGTGACTGAATCCTACGAAGCCGTCGTAATTTAAGTACTGTCTTTCATGCACAAGAACGATGTCGGCACATCGGAGGATCCAGATAACTATCAACACTAGCAGCTTACAAAGGTATGCTCTTGCGGCCGTAACCGGCGACGTCATCGGCCCGACACCACAGTGAAAGCAGAGCTGCTTGAAAAGGGACAGCTCGGGCGTTTGCAAGTTCTGTAGCTGCTTAAGAGTCCAAGGTGAGTGATTAGATGATCAACGGAGCCTCGGAGCGATGTTGATGTATGAATCTCAGACGATCGTCCTGTTTCCGATTCATCTTCCTCGCCAATCAGATCGCTAGCATTTCCACAACAGTCCCATCTCAAGTTCACTGCCCAAAGTCAAGAGTCAAGATTATCCTCGCAAGAGAGCTGCAGAGTTTTATAGATCAGATAGGCAACAAAGCAGAGTTTTTTCAAACAATAGTAGGTATAGTTCATGGGTATCAAATACATAACGAGATTTATCCACCCTCGCTCTGCTCGTGAGCGTATTACGAGAACAAACTCCCTGTCGATCTTCCCTAAATTGTTTCCAAATCCCACGTCCATAACCCAACATGAAGTCTAACGGCCAGTTCGTTTCTATATGCCTCAGTCCTCCTTGCCCAAAATCACTACCCCAAGCGCCAGGAACTCCGTCGTGAGTTTGGTCATCAAACGTGTTTATAATGTAGCCAACGCCGTGGTTAAGCCGAAAAACGCCACGTCAAGAAAAAGATATGTATATGAGCAGGAGCCGTGGTTCTCCCTCGATCACCGCACGCCGTACTCCGGCTTTCTCGCCATGTTGACCACAGGCGGCGGGCCATCAGTGTCGGGATACGGTAGCACGATGCCCGCCGGCGGGCGCGACAGGGTGCCCTGCATACCAGGCTTGATACCAGGCTTAACATCGTGCTGGATCGGTGTCTTTGGGGGCCGTGGCGGAGGCGTGTTAGGCATTGTCTCGCTGCTAACGCGCGGCTCCTCACCGCTGCGGCGGGGCGACTCCTTGAAGGAGCCGGCGGACGAGCTGTGGGGTCGAGATGTAAACTGCTCGTTGCTGCGGCGGTAGCCTGAGGTTAATTCGCCTGAATGGCGGGGGTCGAAGGTGGGGAACTCGTCAGCGGACGTGATCATGATCTTCTCGGATTCCAACGGCCGGCGTTGGTTGTGCTGGTAGTTGGATGGGGAAAGGAGTTGTGACTGCGGACGCTGGTGGTCGTAGCTTTGAGGGGGGACGTCTTCGTTCGCTGGGAGCTCGATGGCCATCGGCTCTGTATAGGTAAACGAGGATGGCGGCGCCGGGAGAGGGCGGTCCCATTGGCCTCCTTGTTGCTGTGCATATTGGTTTTCGCCGTTCTGGGCGCGCTCCCAACGTATCTTTGCACGGTAGATACGACCAAGTTTAGCTGCAGCGTCCAGATTCTTACTCTGCACGTCAGGATCCGATAGATACCTGCGTGTGTTTGTGCTGATGTCTGCTAGCCGGCCCCACTCGTTCATACCGAACTCTCCGACGCCGACGTTCACGTTTAAGCGATAGTAGTTCTCCGGGTTGACCTGGCGCTTGGCCAAGGAGTCTTTCATTGACAAGTGTGTCTCTTCGCAGCCTTCAATCTTGGAGATGAGCCGGCGTCGTGCTTCCGCGAAGTTCCCCATGTTAGATCCAACGAAATCCTCCCACCACTCTTGCTTCCGCCCATCTGAGCCGGGCGGCCTTTTGCCAGTGCCAATGCTGACGAAGACGCCTACTTCGCGGCCAGGCCACTCGTTGCAGACGGCTTCGTCAAGAATCTGCGGCGCTGGATTGTACTTCCCAGCACCTTCGTCGATGAAAACAGACTGGCCAATCTGAATGGGTTTGAATGCCAGGCCAGTTGCAGAGGTTGCGCGACCGGCTTGCCATATAGTGCAGTTGAACTCTGGGGCCGGTTCTTTGCGAGAGTCGTACGAACGAAGGAGCACTGAGTTGCCCTTCTTGGGGGTGCCTTTGTATACTGCTGTAACCGCACTATATCACGTATTAGCATTCATTGAACAGTAGCTTTGGTACGGTACTTACGTCTTGGTCCGGTTTTCCCTCGAATCGTACATAAGAGCGTTGGGGTTTCCGTATTTCATCGCGGCAATCCGTTGATTGAGTGGCGTCGACCCGATCTGACTGTACCGACTGGCATTGCTCTGACTTCTTTTAGGAATGTGATAAGCGCTTCCGGGCGTCATAGGCGTCATAGGCGTCCTGAGGTCCACGTTTGACGATTCGTCGTTGTCGTTCCCTTCGTCGTCATAGATGGTGTGTTCCCTCACGCACTCCATGATAGCCTCTTCCAGTTTGGACGCCTTGAACAGGGTGGATCGGTAGGGTATGCCAGCAAATGTCTTATCAGTCTCGAAGACTTTCTTCGTCATCCGTACGTAGACGTCCTTGCAAGTGTCGATATCCATCCGCAGTCGGCCCAACATTATGGCGATCAGGCCGCCTGTGCCCGTCCCTCCGATGAGATCGAAATGGTCGCATGGCTTCGGGATTTCGTGTCGTTTCGGTGCGCGGCCCTCGATCTCGACAAATGTCCGGTGCATGAGCTCTTGAAGCAGAATGAGCATGGAGTAGCCTCGAACACCTCCGCCATCTAAATCGTCAAAGTCAGTTTGGGTCTTACCCGCAACGCGGAAATCACTTACCTAGTGATAGAATGCGCAGAGGCGGGCCCTTCGTGGTGTCTTTCCGCCGTATCCCACTCGATGCCATGGCCATGTCTGTAGTATGTGGTTGTTGGTGGTGGGAGGTAGCTCTGAGAGATGACGTGGTGGTATAAAAGGCGAGGGAAGATGCTTTAGTGTATTCCAAGCAAGGTTCGAATAGTCGTCAGCCTGTAGCCGCAGCTGAAGACCGGATTGTTTGTCGCAAAGGGCTGATATATTCACGAGCAAGGCTGCGTAGCAAGCGCGGCTTGTGTCAGCAAGGACGCGGGTGGCTCGTCGAGGCGTTCACTCAGGCTGACTGCAAAGCGAGGCGGAGGTTGGTCGGAGCGTGTGGAGTTGGTTGTAGTCGTCAGGAAGGCGATAGTGATAGATGGAAGAGGCTGGATACATAGGCTTTGCAGGGCTATTCACGTGGTCTTGATTGCTGGACGGCGGCGAATGTGCCGAGCGCTTTCCTACTTACTCTCCATCACCCATCGAGGGGCGAACTCGCGCCCACATCCGGCCAACGTCACGGCCCAGCATCAGCTTTGCCCGCCTTGCACAGCCACTGTCCTCGTTCTATCCACCACTCACAGTGCGTCACTACCCATCACTGGCCAAGCTTGATTATGGAGAAACCGTTGATTCGAGCACAGCAGCACCCCTCGGGCCCTCTGGACGATCGTCAAACCTGCAGCGGCTCTCTCCTGTCCCGTGTCGGTGCCGCCAGGAACAAGTCTTCCACCTTCAACGGACCCAATGACATGCATCCGTGCCAGCGTGGATGGCCACGCGGTCCCATTCTTCGGACTGCTAACGTGAACCGCAAGCCAGTCGTGGTTAAGGTGGGCCAGCACAGGGTCCAAAGATGCCGGAGTCTCCGAGATCGATGGAGCAGAATGCTATGTTGGTATTCACCATGAAGCCTTGCTCTTCACAGCCGAGCCGCGATCATGACCCTACTCGGACTATGGCCGAGTTGTCTGCATGTCCTAGAGAGCTCATGACATCGTGGGCTATGGAGCAGGATGCTAGCGCATAATCTACGATAGGTTTTGAACGCTTTTGTCCAATTATTATTCCGGTTTCAGCCCTAGGCTCCGCAAGAAAAGTGGATTGATGTGATTTCCGAGCATCTCAACAGTGCAAAGAGTGATATGCAGGAACGAGCACAATGTGGCGTCTCTCTAATGTTGCCGAACACGGAGTAGAGATCACAGATTTCAAGCTCAGATTTAAGGGAAGATTGATATCCCAATTTCTGTAGCACGACGAAGGCATCTGAACATTTTCAAGCTAGCAGCCGAGCCTCAGTCGGGATTCGGCGACTGGGATGAATAGCATCAAAAACAGTGATGTTGTGATAGAAGAGTCTCCATATCGTCAAACGCGCAGCAAAGTCGACAATGGTCATGTGGCTGGCTACTACGGCATTTTGCGGCCGTTCCGGACGATCTTCCGGAGCGGCATAAGCTAACGCGCTGGAGAAATAGCATCCATCCGCCCTTATCACGCCTATCGAGTTCCTAAAGTTGGGGTAACATGTTATCAAACCTCGAAGTGCGCGCGAAGTGTTACACAACCACCTAGAGCAAGAACCACCGTTATAATTCTTCCTGCACTCCACTGACATCTAGCATACTGAGCCACTCTGACCTGAATCGACGAATTGTACAAAAGCAACATGAAGATCAGCCAGGTAAGTCAGCTTCACTTCGATAGATTCATCTTATTGAATATCCCCTTAAATAGCTATACACATACCCTATCAAGTCACTACGGCCTACAGCACTTAGTGAAACTGCTGTCACGAGGCATGGCTTTCCATACGACCGGAAATACATGCTGCTCAGGGTCCGTCCGGATCGCTACGAACCTATGCAGGTCTCCAAAGTCACAGCAATGACCCTGTTCTTCACCCGCATCATCTTCCCCGACGAGGATGAATCTGGAGCTGGCAGTATTGTCGTAACATTTAGGCCTCCAGGTGGCCAGGAGAAGCAGCTATCGGTTCCTCTACAGCCCGACGTCACTGGCTTAGATACTGTTGAGGTTACTATGTATCGTAGCGGCCTTGACGGTTACAAGATGCAAGAGAGCTTCAACAAGTGGTTCTCTGACTGCTTTGGCTACGACGTCGTCTTGGTTCATGTGGGTAATAACACGAGACCCTCTCTCTTTGGAGAACAGGAGATCGACAAGCCAACAGGATCATGGTTTTCAAGCATCACGAGCCTTGTCCCAAGCTTAGCCATGTCGAAGCCAGATTACGATCAGCTCACGTTCACGGACTGTGCTTCGTATCTTGTTGTATCCCAGAAGTCATTAGACGACGTATCCTCACGACTTCCAGATGGCGAAGAGATGGATATCACCAAATTCAGACCAAACGTTGTTGTGGACGGAGCCGAGTCAGCGTGGGAAGAAGACTTATGGGGAGCAGTGCGGTTAGGCGATGCTGAGATATCCCTCAGGCACAACTGTGGTCGCTGCCCAAGCATCAACATCGACTACTCTACTGGCAAACCCGGGACTGGAGAAGCGGGGACTATTTTGAAAAAGTTACAGAAGGACAGGAGAATTGATACAGGCTCCAAGTATAGTCCTGTCTTTGGGAGGTACGGATTCTTGGAGCCGAAGGATGACGCGAAGCGAGTGAGAATAGGTGACGAAGTATTCGTTACAAAGCGAAACTCGGAACCGACAACATGGAGTGCGCTCCCGATAGAAAAGAAATGCCAAAACCCACGCTAACAATACTGCAGATTGGAAAATGTAACGATACCGGGCTATTGAGAAGGGCGTCCTCCCACGACCTCACCACTTCGACGTTAATGTTTGAACGACATTTCCCTTCAACTTCATGATTTATCAACAACGTTGCCTGTAAAAATTGATGGACTACCTACATACATCTGATTCAATCTAATCATCTTCCCGTGATCCATTATCATAGTCTTCTCCCTCTTCAAAGCTCTCATCATTCCGCCTGCGGCTTTCAGGCGACGTGAACTCCGGCCACTCATCGATCATGAGCTTGAGATACGCCAACTCTTTCAGCAACTCCTGAAGTTGTGTAACGCGCTTCCCCGCTTGCCTAGCAAGCTTAAGACACTCTTCTGATGCTGGCCGAAGCTTCTTAACAACCCTCTCGACATTTTCCTTCTCCTTCTGCGTAAGTTTCGGCTTCGACTGGAGCGTAGGCATCGCATTCATCGAGCTCTCCAAGCCGCGAATCAGCGACTGTAGCGACTTCTGAAAATCTTTGCTCTTCGCCAGCAGCTCCTCCTCTGAGCCATTCTCCTCGCTTTGATCTTCCTGGTCTTTCCCCTTCCTTTGATCGGCTTTCGGCTTAAACTGTACTCTCGCGTGCCAGAGCCTGTCTAAGATCTCGTCGTCGGCGTACATCTTGATGGCGCCCATCTCCTGATCAAATCCGGCTTTGAACTCTGTAATCACTGGTTCTGCGGCTTCGTAGCCTTCTGCAAGCTGGATGAGGGCTTTATCGAAATGGACGCTTCGCCCAGACCGTCTGGGTTCAGACCGAGGAGCGGAGCTGAAGTATCGAGAATCATCGTAGACAACAGCAGCGTTATGCGGTGATCTTACTTGGATTGCGCGCCCATACTCGTCATGCTCGGGCGGATATCTGCCGTAAGCCGGCGGGAGCGAGCGAGTCTTTGGGGGAGGATATCTCGACGACATGATCCTCGAAAATGAAAATTCAGTTGGTGTAGGCGGCCAAACTGAGATGTCTCCATTCGGTCTCCACCCGATTTATATGAGATCGATACGGCACTCTTGACAACGCCGACGTGACCTTGCACAATCAAACGTCTGGTCCAATGACTATTGTCTAATGGCATCACGGCCAGCGTATCTGGCAATTGTTTGCTCGGTTCAAACAACTCTCGCGCGCGATCATGAAGTTTGGAGCGCTGGATCAGCAAACTGGGTCATAGCTCTCCTCAACAAAGACCATCAGATAGATATACCCGTTGAGCAATATAATCTCCTCAGTTGCACGGACGTGTAGGACCCGCGGACCGGGCCGTCCGGTGAAGCCGAGTCCGAAAGAGCATAAATCATGATCACCATGTATTTTGAAGGTGGTGATTGATTCAAAAAGCAGGATCCAAGGGAACTATAATTGAAAAGTTTCACCCCTCGGGATATCTGTTCGGAACGCCCTCCTGCAGGGCGACCCTTCGAATGCCGATCTCCCGAACCCCTCCACCCCACCTCGACGACGTCAGGGACCCCGCGGTGGGGGATTTGTAAGTAACGTTTAGAGCTGATTTCAAATAGAGGTTTAACTTAACTAGAAGTCTACAAAAGCAGTAACCTACTACATTCAATTCCATTATATCTGCCAACTCAGTCCGATCAATATTCAAACACTATTGACGCTCGTAAACTCACTACGAGTTTGAGAACTACTGCCCTATGGCGTCCTCAGAATTCCCACCCGAGTCTATCCGCGAGATAGTGGCGGAAGTAGCGAGTTTGTTGAAGGAGAGGAAGGAGACGATTACTGTTGCAGAGACAGTACGAATAGCACCCTTCGTGTGACGCACTAGCTTTGAAGAGTCGTGCTGATGCATTGCATGTCTATGATAGGCGGCTGGTGGATTGATTTCTGCGGCTTTGCTGTCGAGGCCGGGCGCGAGTGGGTTTTATAAGGTATGTCGTGATCAAAATCTAATCAATTGAATGGAGTGCTGATGTGGTGCGATGATAGGGAGGGGTGACTGTAAGTTTGCTCCCTTCATTCAATTACTCCCATTACTCCCATTACTCCCATTACTCCCATTACCCTCCTCCCCCCCTCTTCTTCACTTTCCCCTTTCTCTCCCAACACACCACTCCACCCCCCTAACCCCCTCTTAGCTCTACACGCTCGAATCCCGCATCGCCTTCGCCGGCTGGACGCCCGAGCACCTAAAAACCTACGCCGGCCCGACCCCCGCCGTCGTCGCCGGGCTAGCCGAGCACGTCAACAAGACCCTCCGCTCGACCTACACAGTCTCCGAGAGCGGGACCGCGGGGCCGACGGGGGGCACGACGCGGAATAGGACGCCGTACGTGTAACTTCTTCCTGTGTAGATCGGTTTTGGAGGATAGATTAGCTGGGGGAAGTGAAGGAAGGGGTTTTTTTTCAGGGGCAGTGCTGACGATTGGTGTTAGGGGTTATGTTGCTCTAGCCGTCACGTCGGCCGCAGGCACGGTGACGCGTGAGGTCGAGACGGGGTTGGGCGAGGATCGGGAGGCGAATATGGTGAGGTTTGCGGTGGAGGGGTTGAAGCTTGTGAGGGATGTTATTACGGGGGAGGCGAAGTTGTAGGAGATAGCGGGGGAATGGGTTCTGGGTGGTGCTGATCGGGTAGCTAGGCAATGGTAGCTACAGTATAGGACAAGTTTTGATCCTGTCTTTGCTTATGAAGGAGATCATCTTAGTGTTCGGTCGAATCCGGTGTGGTTTAGTTGGTCATAATATGCTTTGTCTTTGTTAATGGCAAAGTAAGACCCAAGTTCGATCCTTGGCGCCGGACAGTGGCATATCCATTTTCTTTTTGCTGTTTAAGCGTAGATGAAGTGTTATTGAGTCCACGTTAGCGTTTTCTTCATCCTCGTGTTTAGTTCAGTCACTGAAATTAGTTTCAAATAATAAGAAATGGAATGATATAGAGACAGGGACGGATACATAATGACCTTTCCGACCATTAACAGCAAAGTACCAGCCCATCTATCAGATAGCCAATGCCAGGCTGATCCGGATATCGAAAGACGCCCACCAAGAAAGAAAGGGAAAAAAAATGAAATGACCAGGCCGTAAGAACGCCAGAAAACACCTAAGAACACCTCGTGACCATTCGCTGAAATGCGTTTATAAAATCCAATGGGTATCGTCGACGTATACAGGAGGCGCTGGTGAATCAGTCGTACAATCCCGGACTTTTCGTGTAACATGTTGATTAGTGCAACGTAGCAAGGTTGTAGGGAAACTGGGCAGAGAGTTCTCTGAAGGCGCAGTCCTCATGAGTCAGAGAACTGCACTCTGCCGTCTCATCCAGTCGCTAGACAGCCCCGACTCCGTAGCATCCAGCTTCGTTGGGTCACGAATGGTCCTGCGTACTGATATGATCCCGAGGAAACGTCGTGCTCGGCGTGACATGCTGCGATGCCTCTGGAGAATTGTCTGCCGAGCTATTGGGCGTCGTAGAGGGCGACTTGGATATTATATAGAGTTCGGGAAACGAGTTGAACAGCAGGTTCTTCCAGTATGCGCTCGAGGGTAGCCCGACATTTGCTAAACAGCTCTTCACCGTGGGCCGGTCTGAGAAGCGTTTGCGGTCCTGCTCAGGGAACAGGTCTTCGCCACGCACTTCGACGCGGCTGTTGCCTCGTGGTATCTTCTTGCGGGCAACGCGTATGCTCTGCAAATTGGGGTCTGTGTACGGGCGGCCCCCTGTTAGCGATGGAAGACACAGCTAGGCATATTTACAAGGCTGTCGCACACTCACCTGCGTCGAGATTCTTGCAGAGGTCCTGCTGTGACGATACTTCAAGGCTCTTGCTGCCCGAGCGGTAGCGGTACACGAGGATAGGACTCTTGTCGTCTTCGTTGAGCCCGAACTTCTGGCTGCTGAGGGACGACTTGGACGAGTTGGTGCCGGCGGAGGATTTGCTTGCCCAACTCATGGTCGCGGTGTGGAGGGCGTATGCTGCTAAGTGGGAGTAGGGCAGGGCGCGCTGGACCGTGTGGAAGTTCGGTGAGCGGTTGGCCGGTGGCGATGGAATTTCAGTCGTGGTAGGTATTATGTAGAGAGAAAGGGGGCTGGGTTAGCAGTTCCCGGTGACTGTGGAGGGTGTTCTTGGTGGCAGGTGAAGCGGAGATGGGAGAGACGCGGGATGATGAAGTAAAGCGTGAGCCCCAGGCCACGCTATGCAGATGATGCAGTGTGGCTCGTTTGCCAACCTGACTGCAAGAAAAGCTGGGGTTGCTGTGGCGCCACAACTCTCGGCTGCTTCCGGCCTTGGTAATGTACAATAGACGTCCACGGTTCGGCTTCACTTCTGCAAACTCGGATGTTCTGGAGCTGACAGAAACACACTGCTCCTCTACGCTGTCCGTTCCCGGCGTCCCAGTTTTCTCAGATCCCGCAGCGCTTTCAGGCCCTCCATTTTGCGCGAGCGGTTCCAGAGGACAAAAAGAAAGAGCTGGAAGTTGCGTGGGGCTGTGCTGCAAGGAGGTGCACGAGACTGCGTCCTGTTGGTTGAGTTTTGCAGTCGTTTCCAATCAAAAGCCGGCTGTTTCTGCCACTGTTTGTCACGGCTCACGCAGGCTGGATACGCGGATACGCCAGTGTGCTAGAAGGTGGCAGTCCGCAGTTACGCAGTGTCCGTTGCTGGTTGCTTGTACTCAAGATCCTCACACCCTGTCAAGATCTTGACTCCGATTTACACTGCGTGGAAATAGCGCCAACAAGAGTACTCAAGGACCCCTAAGTGACAGAGAGGGCAATTCTTGTCGCGCCGGAGTCACGTAATGGAATCAGCCACCCCGTGGCCCTGTCTCGCGCTGCGTCTTGCAGCCGTTTGCTCAGCCAACCAGCCGACCCAACCGCCCTCCGTCACAAGGCGACGTGGAGAGAGGCGTGATCTGGCCCCTCGCAGCTGTTTGCTCAGCCTTTGTCAGTTGTGCAGCCGCTATTGCTGGGAGTCGTGCAGTCCACAGGAAGCACGCAGGCTCCAAGGCTCTCAACCGAGGTACGCCGGGCGGTACATGGCGACCTCCCGACAGCCTGATCAGTACAGCAGGGTCGTGATATCTCAGGGTCCTTTGAAGTCTGGTGCATCGTGATAGACTCAAGGGGCCGTCGATGCTTGATCCAAGATTCCCCAGATTTAGGGCGGGATGACTTCATCAGCGCGCCCCGAGCCGTGGGTACACAGATCCGGTCGGAGGGTGAAGGACAGCCCCTGATTTAGACGACGGCCGCCTGAACCATGGCTGCAGCGACACGTCCGTCGGGCAAACTGACACCTCTTAGCCCTCTGAGATGCAGCAGATGCTCCAAGAGGGTGTCCTGGTCTCCTGCGGCGCGCAGATGCGTCTCACAGCCCTGCAGATCCCCAACTAGCACTTCCAGCTGCGAGAACACTTGACCCCATGAGTCGAAGCGACCCAGCCACACCGCGCACCCACCCTCAGCGGGCCTGCACATGAGCCTCATTCACGCACCCTGACTGCCTTAAGTGCGGGCCTCATCTCCCTGGGAGGCGTCCGCTCGTTTTGCATTACCTACGCAGGGGACACAGACCCACGGCAGATCTTCTTCATATACCTACAAGAGTGCCATAACCGCCAGGATGCTTCAACCACCGACGACAGACTCGCCGCGCCCACTGAGTGTCATGACCACCGCATCGCAGGCCGACCACTCGGGCGTCGCCTGGACCCAAGACGTGAACCAATACAATGCGTGGGACGATTTGATCTTAACGCTAGGTACGTTAGAAGCCACAAGAGGTGCCAGCGCATACATATGAAGCCCGATGGGGATCCTGGAGCTGTTTGCGCTTCGTGTTTACACCTGTCTGCCACTGCTTGAGTTGCTTCAACGTATTTTCAGCACTCTGCACAAGCTCACTTTGGGCTATGTGGAAACTCGTTGAAGCACTCCAAGCAGTGGCAAACAGGTGTACACACGGGAGATTCCTCGATGCGTGTGCCATTTTTTTCACACCCAGTGTGAGCAGTTGCGCCAGCGCCCTCTCTATGCGCTTTGCTTGTGTTTGGTGCTTCAACCATCATATCGAACTAATACTAACATATTCTTTCAGATGGTGGTGGCATTCGGGGCTACTCCAGTCTCCTCATCCTCAAGTTCCTCGTCCACGAGATCGTCGTATGCGAACAGCGTCTCCAGAAGGAAGAAGGTCCTGTTGTTGAAGAAGAACCGCAAACTTTTGACGAAAACACCCTCCTCCTATGCCACTACTTCGACTATATGTACGGCACTAGCACCGGCGGCCTTATATCAGTTATGCTAGGGAGGCTTCGTATGACTATACCAGAGTGCCTGGACATATACCGCGAGGTCGGCAACGACCTGTTTGGACACCGACGCAACATACTGCCTCTCGCGACTAAATACCACCACAAGCCTTTGGAGAAAGCAGTCAGACGAATCGTCCGGCAGAACTGCAAACACCACAGCAAATGTGACGGAGAGGATTGGCATCCGTGGAGCGACAATGAGCAGTCCGAGAGTTTCTCGTCGCTGCCAGAAGACGAGACGTGTCAGGCAGAAGAGGAAGAAGATGAAGATGAACACATAGTCCCACAAACAGACTCAAAACGGATATGCCAAACGTACGTCCTTTTCCAGAACATGTAGTCGCGTACCCCCCTAGATGTCACTTCATTTTTGCAAAAGCTTTTGGTACAGTACTAGGCCATAAGTCTAGGCACACAAGTCCATCACTGCTTGGTGAGGAGTAGCCCAACTAGTCAGTAGCCAGTGAGTCAAGGTTAGTATGACTTGCACGGCTTGAAACTTGACATCGCGACTAGACTCCTGGAATTCCATGGAGGTACCCCAAGCAGTGGCAAACGGGTGTGCATAGACTTATGGCCTAGTAGTCATTCACGCCCTCATGTCCCTTCCATGCACAAACACTAACAAACCTACAGAATCTGCCTCACCGCCACGCACAGCGGCCAAATCGACGAAGCCTACCTTTTGCGCACCTATGACCACCAATACTCCGACTCAACCCCCGAATGGGTCACCCCTTACAACGAGGGCGCCGATCACCTCAAGATCTGGCAAGTCACGCGCGCCACCTCCGCGGCCCCCTTCTTCTTCAAAATGCTCGAAGCCGAGCTCCACGGCCGCAAAATCGGCTTCAAAGACGGTGGCATCCGCGAAAACAACCCCTCCTACGCCGCCTACTCGGAGCACGCCTCGCTGCGCGGCGAGGACCAGATGCCGGGGCTGCTCCTCAGCGTGGGCACCGGCCGCCCAGACCATACGCAGGACGGCTTCGCGAGCGCGTGGCCGGGCCCCTTCGGGATGCGCAAGTTCACGAAGAAGTGGGCGGAGAAGTTCGCGGTCTTCAAGAACGTGCTGATCAAGTACACGGAGGGCGAGGAGCGGCACAAGATGATGCGCACGATTGCGCGCGGCGAGCACCACTGGTACAAGCGGCTGAACGTGACGACGGGGCTGGAGAACATGAAGCTGGATAACTGGGAGAAGGGCCCGCGGTACGACCCCAGGACGAAAAAGATGGAAATAGTGCCGGGTGGGAAGACGCTGAGTTGGATGGAGAAGGTCACGGATGACTATTTGACGCGCGAGAAGGTGGATAAGGAGTACGCGGCGCCGAAGCTGATGCTCGCGCAGACGGCGGAGAAGCTGGTCCGGCATCGGCGGGCGCGCGAGCGCACGAGGTTGGAAGAACCGGAAAGATGGGAAAGTTTTATGGGGAGGAGGCTGCCCGTGCAAGGGCACGCTGAGGGTGCCGCCGTGGAGAGGTGAGGGTCGACTCCCCGTTCGAGGTCATAAGTTTGGGCACACGGACATCGCACTGCTCGCGCTCTACTCTTGCTCGCTCGATACGACTATGAAGAGTGCCCCAGCGAGCATGTCTTCGCTCAGTCAAACGGTAGCCCGGTTTCCACGGCGTCGTGTTCGACATCCTACTTAGGACAAAGAGGGCACTATCAGGATACCCCAAGCAGACGCAGGGAGTGCCCAAACTTATGCCTTAGTTATGTACCTTTTGGAGCTGGATTTCGGCATACCTGCACCATCGACGCGGTTTTGGAAGGGAGTCGCCGCACACTACTATCTATCATCGCATCTGGAGTTTTCGGTCAAACATCTTTTTCTGATTTCGGGGCATGCATAGCGAAGCGGAGCATAGCGACAATGTGGGATTTGCGAGGCGTGAGGGTAGGGCAGGCGCGCGCGCATGCATTGGAGTTCTATGGTAGTGCCGCAGCCGTTTGGTTTGTGGCTTGGCTTTTCGGATGTACATCATATTGAGGGTTCGCATTTATGGATTTGGTTGAGGAGGTAATATATACCCATGTCGGGGGGGTTTTTCTGTTTAGTAGTAGTTGAATGAAGGAAATAAAATCTATTAGTGCCTTGCCAAAAGCCTGGGCACAGTTTGCTTACCACCGTTGGAGGTACTTCAGCCATCCTCGAAGTTTTTAGAAGATGTAATGTCCATGAGAGCTTAAATCAGAGAAGCTTTCACACGCTGACAGTCGGCCTACTTGCCGCTGGTTGTGGTGCTTCAGCACCTCATGACAGATCGGGGTAAAATGAAAAAGACCGCGTGCCCAAACTTGTGTCCTAGTACCGCACCTATTGTCATCATCGAGTTCACTTCTTCCACGGTCAAAACTCTTATATATTTGTTAAGGTCTGCCGTTGGACTACCCCAATCAAAGAATTCGAAATGACAATCCCTCAACTTTTTATCGCAACAATACAGTAGCGTCCTCAGCGAGCACATCCCCTACTTCGAGCCCACCTAGCTATCAAAACATCTTGCAAAACACCGCAGCAGATGCCGTACCACTTCGTCATTCGACCCACCACCCCTCGGAAACCATGATCGGAAGAGACATAGGCAGCATGGAGAGAGAAGCCGTGAGACATTAGAGGCGAGAAATCCTTCCTCCCTGCACAAATCTAATACGCAAAGACCCAGTTTATGCAAGTCGGATATCTCGAGACGCAATACCATTAATGAAACGGAAACAAGAGACTGACAGAAGGTAAGAGAGAGAAAGAGGCACAGAGGCGCAACACAGGCGGGTCCTGCGCGAGCTTCACTACGCAGGAGTGGAGTCGGGTGGTTGTACATGGAGCTGGATTTTTGAGTGCGTACAGTGAGAGGGGCAGCTGATGAGGACTTTAGTTCACCGACATCATCTTGATATCGAAGACGAGCTCGGAGTTGGCAGGTATCCCGGGGAGAGCCTTGTTGCCGTAGGCCAGCTTGGCTGGGATGGTGATGCGACGCTCACCTCCCACAGTCATGCCAGCGACGCCGATGTCCCAGCCCTTGATGACCTCGCCTACGCCGAGCTTGAAGGTGAACGGCTTGCCCTTCTTGTTTGCTGTTATGAATTAGTCGGTTAATCGAGAAAGGTAAAAGCTAGGAAGCTTACAGTCAAAGACTTTGCCATCCTTGGCAAGCTTTCCGATGTAGCGCATGCCAATCCTGTCACCCTTCTTCGCGGCAGGACCCTTTCCAAGCTTCTTATCGTCGATGGTAACACCTTGAACGATCTTTGGCCCGAGGCCAGTCTTTAGGCTCTCGTCCTTCTTGACACCATTCTTGCCGTTCGCCGCCAAGGGAGACCCAGTCGGCCCCTGTTCAAGGTTCTTGGCGAATTGAACTTTCTTATCGCTCTTCGCGCTGTTCGGGGTGTCCTTCTGGTCCTTCTGGTCTTTCTTAGACTCATCCTTCTTCGCAGGGGTCTCTACTGCGGTGGCGGTGGCCTGGCCATCGTTCTTCTTAAGCTTCTTGAGCTGCTTCTTGCTCAGGTGCTGTTCGCCATTGGTAGCTGGCTCCGACTTCATTGACTTGCTGATCATGTCGTCCAGAGTGACAGCTTGCTCTTCATCAGAGTCGTCAGCTGGGCGCTTGTTCTTGCCCTTTGACTTCGCAGCCTTGACCAGCTTGGGGGCCTCCTCTTCCTCCGAGTCAACTTCGGTGATCCGAGGGTCCTTGATACTATCGAGCACATCGTCCTCCTCATCTTCATCGTCCAGCTCATCCTCATCAGGCGAAAGATCGTATTCCATTTCTTCGTCAGAGGAATCCTCCTCGTGGTCGTGGTTGTGGACATCTGGCTCAATAACGTAGTTTCCAGTCAGGAAGATGGTGTGCGTGCCGGAGACCTTGAAATAAACCTTCTCATTTTCGTTGACAGTAATGTCTAAAGGCTGTTGATAATGCTAGGGGAAAAGTCAGTAGGAGACTCGTATTAATGGGACGCAAGTCGGTACCTTCTCAGGGTCTAGGGTGCAGAGCACAAACTCCTCTATTTCATCGTCCTCTGATTCCTCGTCGCTATCATCTCCAAGACTGACGACGTCAGAGGCCTTGCCTTTGCCCTTCTCAGATTTGATGCCGTTCGCAAGGCCATTCGGAACATCGTCAAGGTCCATGTCTTCCTTGCCCTTGAGCGCTTTCTTCAGCTTCTCGACGATCGCCTTCTTCGACCTGGAGGGGTCGCTCGGTCCACCGTTCTTTTCGTCATCGCTATCCGATTCCTCGGAGTCCTCGTCCTCGTCCTCATCATCTTCTTCTGTTATGCCCAGGCGAGCTCTGATTGCGTCAATGTCGTCGTCGTAGTCGTCGTCGTCAGAGTCGTCGTCGCCGAGGGGGTCAATGCGCTCCCTAATAAGCTTCAATGTCGCACGAGGGGCAGCGCCGTCAGGATGGAAGTCGAGTAGAGGAATAGCGCTGGGATCAAGCGCTGCCATAGTAATGCGGAACTTGGCGGGATCAGCATGGCGAAAAAATATGCGACAAGGTGGAAAATAAGTCTCGATGCGACGGCAGGAAAAATCTTCTCCAGGGTGGGACAGAGCTTCGGTGGCCGACGGCGAACAAAAAGATACTTACGGTCGCAGGGAAGTCTGGCGCAGCTTCAACCAGAACGTCGTCCCCGGGCGGGACCTCGAGGCCATAGACTTGCATGGGAATCATGGAGGACATTCTTGCTCGATTGAATGGATTTTAGTCGATAGATGCGACAGTAGTTGAAGAGGGAGGGCGCTGTACAAGACGTGCGCTGTACAAAGGAGTGAGTGCACTGAGTAGAACGGGCGTCTCAGTGGTTTGAGAGTAGAGAGCGGGAAGAAGACGACTTGGAGGAGCTTGAGGAAGAAAAAGCTTCGAAATCTTGGCGCCCAGCCGCTAGATCATTCACCGCCGGCAGAATGCTCCACTTTGCGGGCCATACAGGGGCATGAAAAAGATGGCACTAGAATACATGAGTCGTCTTTTGTGTAAACCTCCATGCCACTGCTTGTGGTGTCCCAACATCATTTGAAAGACTTGAATCAGATCTAAACTGTTTGTCCTGAACTACGTGTAAGATAGTTCAGCCGACCCTGGCGGTATTATTCTACTGAGAACGCAAGCCAGAGTTAGAGCAGAAAAGCTTGTGTGGGCTGGTTCAGTGTGCCACTTCTTCCCTGCCTTGAGTACGTGCTTAAACGCCACCTTGACGCGCATCGTGTCGCATTCATGTCGACGTGATTCAAAGCCCGCACCACGACAATGAGCCTGTCCGAGGTGGCGGACTTGCTACCAGGGCACTCGCGTAATACCTTTGCGCAAAATGGGCTCCAGGCTAGAGAGCAATTCGAATGCGGTGCGAAAGCGCATCGAGAACCGTATGAGATGAGACGATTCATCTGGAGGTCTTCCAGCTGACAACTTTTGCAGACACTTTCGATGATGAGGATGGCGACGAGTATGAGAGCTCCAAGTTTGGAGGCTTCTCAGACTACTTTCGGCGCAAGAAGATTAAGCTGCAGAATCGCGATGCCGAGTTGCGCTCGCAGTCGGCAGACAAGCCCCCCATCTTTCGAGGAATCGTCGCGCACGTTAACGGTTATACGCAACCATCTCTGAACGATCTTCACAAACTCATTGTGTCACATGGAGGAGGATTCATGCAATATCTGGACGGCAAGACCACAGTCACGCACATCATCGCTAGCAGCCTCACGCCGAAGAAAGCAATGGAGTTCAAGAGATATCGAATAGTCAAGCCTGCCTGGGTTGTTGAAAGTGTGAAGGCTGGAAAGCTTCTGCCTTGGGATAGTTTCCGGGTTCTAGATGAAGGCGCCGGCCAGAGGATATTGAGGTTTGACAACGGGAAAGTTGTCAGCCAGGCAAATACACTGTCCAGGGGCTACCGGGACCAGACGGATACAAGTTGGTATACAAGTCAGCTCAAAGGGGCAGATAGTACACCAAGTGGTTCAGTGTGCACGCCATTCCTGAAAAATCGACCACCGACGCCGGACGAAGATGACATTGTCGATCTCCCTCCCTCACACCAACCCGAATTCAGTGTAGATGACGATGAGCCCGTAGCACCTGTTATTCAGGAGGACAGTGCTATCAGGGATGCCGATCTTGTAACTCCGCCAAAGACTAGCTCACCCTTTCGACACCTCGATTCAGCTCTCTCGAATTCGAGCCCAGACCCACCAGTGGCCAACTTTCAGGATCCAGATGTTCCTCCTGCACGAAATAATAAGAGATCCAGTGACGACGACGTTGCCTCTCTATCTAAGAAGACGAAGTTGACGGCAGAAGAACATAATGCGATTTTGCTCGCTGATCCGAAAATCCGAAAGTCTACTGTTGTGGATCCCAATTTTCTAGATCAGTACTACCGCGAATCACGTTTACATCATCTTTCGACATGGAAGGCAGACTTGAAGTCTCAACTTCAGGTATTAGCAGCAGAGAAGTCTTCATCCCAAAAAACTAAACAGAAGCGGGCCCCAGGTGCAAGGCGATATATCCTCCATGTTGACTTCGACAGCTTCTTCGCTGCCGTGTCCCTCAAGAAGCATCCTGAATACAAGGAAAAGCCTGCTGTAGTTGCTCACGGAAACGGCAGTGGATCCGAGATTGCCAGTTGCAACTATCATGCCAGGAAATTTGGGGTGAAGAACGGGATGTGGATGAAGCGAGCACAAGAACTATGCCCGGAGTTGAAAATTTTGCCCTATGACTTTCCGGCCTATGAAGAAGCTAGCAGAAGCTTTTACGACTGTATTCTCGCTACTGATGGTATAGTACAAAGTGTGAGCGTTGATGAAGCACTTGTCGATATATCGACACTTTGTGCGGCGGAAGGTGGATCTGATGGTAGGAAAGTCAGCGAAGGGAGCATCTATCGAGAGCAGGCTAAGGCGGACGGAGTAGCTCAAGCGTTGCGAGATGAGATCAGGAAAAGAACGGGATGCAATGTTTCAGTGGGCATTGGAGGCAACATCCTCCTAGCCAAACTTGCTCTCCGGAAAGCGAAACCGGCCGGTCAGCACCAAATCAAGCCTGAAGATGTCCTCGACTTCATTGGTGATCTGCAGGTGCAAGATCTTCCGGGCGTTGCGTGGAGTACTGGAGGAAAACTAGAAGAAATAGGGATAAAGTTGGTGAAGGATATCAGGGACGTAACAAAGGAAAGACTGGTCCAAACGCTGGGTCCAAAGACAGGCGACAAGCTCTGGGAGTACTCCAGAGGTATCGATCGGGCTGAAGTTGGCGAACAAGTGGTCCGAAAATCCGTTTCTGCCGAAGTGAACTGGGGCGTTCGATTCGAAAATCAAGACCAAGCGGATGAATTCGTTGGAAGCTTATGTGCGGAGCTAAGCAAGCGGTTACTCAAGGAACGAGTCAAAGGTCGCCAATTTACGATGAAGATCATGAGACGCTCTCCAGACGCACCTCTAGATCCACCCAAGCATCTTGGACATGGAAAATGCGATACTCACAACAAAAGCTTGTTGCTTGGGGTTGCTACGAATGCCACAGAGGTTCTAGCCAAGGAAGCGTTATCGATTATGAAAGGCTTCGGCTTTTCTCCCGGCGAGCTACGGGGAATTGGAGTTCAAATGACCAAACTAGAACCGATAAAAGCGGCTATAGGTGGACAAACGGATGGTAGCCAGAGACGTCTCCAATTCAGGGTCAGCGAACCAAAAGTTCATGTCGCCAAAGCAGATGATCCTATCCAAGACGATATCCAGACGCCAAAGAAACCAAGAGCCCAACCAGATCAACTTGCCTTCGGCGCTGAAAGTTTGAACAAGGACAGCCCAAGCAGAAGGCCTCTGAACACGCTAGGCACGCAGTTTATACTTCCCTCTCAGGTTGATCCACAAGTTCTCGCTGAACTTCCCGGAACTATCCGAGCTAAACTAGCAAGACATGCTCGTCCTACCTCACCATCTCCTCTCCATCGAGCCAGGCCTAGAAAAGCTCCATTTACTTTGACAGCTTTACCTGCCGAGTCTCAACTCGATCCTGAGATCTTAGCTGCACTCCCTGACGATGTTAAAGCAGAAGTACTTGCGCAATATCAGGAAACCCCCGGATCGCCCTCTAGACGCACTGGCGACCAACCCGTTCTCCCCCAATCATCCCGCGAAAACAGAATCCTGCCCCCAGTCTTCAAGAAATCCGCACCTACTCTCCCCCGCAAACGCGGCAGACCTCCGAAGTCTGCGACATCTACCACGGCCTCTGGCGGATCTACTTTAACGCAGTCCAACTTCATTACCACCAAAACCTCTCGCTCCCGCTCGGGAAGCACAGAACCCGGCAACATCAAGCCATCCGAAGACGAAGACCTAGACCCAGACTTCCTCGCTGCCCTTCCCGAAGACCTCCGCCGCGAGGTGCTGGAAGAGCACCGCCGTAAGCGCCTCGAAGTCCGCTCGAACCTTGCCATCGCCGCAAACAATGCCCGCAAGGCTAACGCTCCAGCTCCTGCGCCGTATCAGCCACGCCTTCTTCAGATTACGCGGCCGAAATGCCCGACGTTTACGACGCAGACGCTGTGGCAGATGGACGAGCTGAGGGAGGCTATCACGGCGTGGTGTGAGGAGTTTCGAGAGGATGGGCCGTACAAGGAGGACCTGGAGGCGCTGGGAGTGTATCTAGTTAAGGTGGTTGAGGAGGAGGGGGATCTGGCGAAGGCGGTGGCGGTGGTGAAGTGGCTGGTTTGGGTGGTTGAGGAGGGAGCTGACTCAGGTGAGAAAATGGATAGGGCGAAGTGGGAGAAGGCGGTTGAGAGGGTTAAAGACGAGGTTCAGGGAGCTATTAAGAGGAGGGGGTTGGGAAGGGTGGAGTTCTGAGTGTTTGACATGCATTCGAGGCATTTGTTTATGGGATAGCACTGTGCTTGTTGTATGAATTATATGCTTCACGATTGACATAGAGCATTTAAGCTCCCTTAAACAAAGCGGTAGTTCACGTATCTGTAATTCTATACTTAAACTTCATATACTTTCGATATACACTCACTCTAGGCGTGTATGCACTTGCCTAGCACCGCTTGAGGTCTTCTAATACGTTATCAAAAATAATAAAACGGTAGGTTTGAAAAGGCTCCGGGCCACGTCAGGCGGTGTGGACTGCCACTTTATGTTCAACGGAGCCTGGTACTCGATATGGCTATTTTAAACACTCGGATCATGAAGGTGATAGCCCGAGTCCATAGATCTTACTTCACTCGGACTCTTCATGCTTCGATACTCAATCCGCGCAAGTCTAAGGTCACAAAGTACTAAGGGTCCGAGCGTATATTCCTACACTTGGACCGCGAAGAATACGCTCGGACCCCTTATGCTTTGGACAGTCCAACTTGGGCAAATCTTGGCTAACTGTGGAAGAAAAGTGGTGAGTCCCGAGAGGACTTTCGAAATTTACTCTCGGGCCACCCAAGGATACACTCGGGCCGCCTAAGGATACGCTCGGTCGCTTTATGCTTTCACCCCTTCTGTGTTGCTTCGCAGCTCCAAGGGTTCCTCATGGTCCAAGTGCAAAAAAGGATATACTCGGGCCTCTATGTAGTCCTTTAACGGTTTTCTGCACAGCCAAAACTTGCCCGACTTGGTCAATCCCCATCAAGGAGTATTGAGAAGGTGCCTTCATTCATCTTGCAACGACAACAGCTAACTTCCTCATCATCTTTCACTCTAGTTCACGGGGAACGTGTGAGACCGTGGAAGGCCCAGGCTGAACCACTCAAGCTCCTGTTATCACGGGACCATGCTAGGTGGGAAGAGATCTTAGATATGCTTTCAAGCGGATACGTTTAGGAACCTGCATCGCGAAATGGTCTACTTCCACACGCAGAGTTCCCGGGCCGATTGTACGGATGCGACATGAAGCCAGGACCTTGCACGAACCTTCATATCATCTGAAATAGCACGTCTTCAAGCCGGATTGCGTTTGCGTGAGCCCTGAAGAGGTTTCCCATCACCGTTAGATCTCGCAGGGATGCACTCGGGGATTTTTTTTCAGGCGTGAAGATCGCAATCACGACTTCCCGCCTCGCAATGGCGATATCGAAGCGCTAAAAACTTTACATCAACGTCCATTGTCTGTGGGGTAGACTGAACCTAACACTGGGGTTTTGAAGACTGAGGAGCAAAAGGTGACGGTTGAATCGGTAGGATGCTCAACATCGTGTCAGATCCGCGAAGCGTCCAGATATTTACGTGAAATCGAACTTCACCAGCAGTGATGAAAGAAAGCGTCTTTGAGTGTGTCACTATATTAACAAAAACTGTCAAAGAGGCAGGTGATTAGACATTCATTCGCACACAGGCACCAAGAAAGCGGCCATGGAATGTTTGATTGTTTTTTTGTATTTTTCCTGTGGCCCATACATTCGTGCAATTCCCCTCCTATGCAGCAAGAGAATCAAAGATTAGGCATTAGACACTTTCAATATGTTTTTTGCAAACCCCCCCAACCTATACCGCCCATGCATCACTACCGTATTCCTTTCCATCCCCAACACCATCCACCATCCAAACAACCACCCGCAATATCGCACACTATGATCATTTCAGATCCAATGTATGAATGCTGGCGAGGGCATCTAGAACCACTGATTCAACCAGCTAGAGCACCAGTTGAACCACTGATCACTCTGCGCCGGCGCCGGCTTCGGGGAGCTCGTAACCGTGCAGCGTCCATCATCCTTGACATTGTTGTTCGCCTTGTAGCAGTCCGCATACTGCTGGCGGCACTTGCCGTTAGCGGAAGTAAAGCTCTCGGGCGCGCGGCGGTTGTTCTTGCAAGAGTTAGCGTAGCTCAGGCACCAGTTGTACTGCGTCGCGCAGGCGTCCTGGCACGCGTTGACCTGCTTGCCCTTGCCGTAGCTGGGGCAGCGGCTGAAAGTCTTGTCGTTGAACAGCTTCCATGGGTAGCTCTGGCGCTGCGACGCGTTGTCATTGCAGCCGACGCAAGGGAGCTGGTAGCTGCCGACGGCATTCTTGCCGGCCCAGGCGGTGGGCGTGGCGCAGAGGCAGGAGGCAGTCGGGGCAGCGGTGGCGCCGGTGGTGGTGGTCTTGGTGCTGGGTGGCGAAGGAGGAACGTAGGTGTTAGTCGGGATGGGGCACGACGTAGTCTGGGTAGACAGGGTCGAAGAGCTATACACCGATGAGGTGGAGGAGACGGTGGAGGTGGAGGAGACGGTGGAGGTGGAGGAGACGGTGGAGGTGGAGGAGACGGTGGAGGTGGAGGAAATGGTGGTGGAGGCAGCAGCACTGGAAGACGAGACTGCTGGGGCTTCGCAAGGCTCGGCAGACTCCAAGTCGGTAGCCACGTATAGGTTCAGCCGCAGAGAACCACCACAGGTCTGGGTGGAGTCACCGTTGCAGGGCTTGTCGCAGTCAGAGGTGGGGGCAGGGACGGTTCCGTTTGCGAGCACGACACCGCAGTAGCACTCGCCACCGAACTCGGTGCCGGCAAAGGGGAAGCCGACGGCGCCACAGGCGTTGAGGCAGAGCTGGGTGGTCATATTGGTGCCATCGAGGTTGGCGCCCTCGTTGATCTGGGAGTAGGCTAGAGCACGGCCGGTGGAAGCCTCAGTGTAGCAGCCAAGGGACATGTAGTCGGTAGACACGGCAATGTTATCAGCCTCAGGGAAGGTAGGGTCCTGGTAGATGGATAGTCTGTCCTGGCCACCACAGATCTCACCAGGGTTGCCGTTGCAAGGGAAGTTGCAGTCAGTTTCCGGAGCAGCAGTGCCGATGACGCTGGAACCGCAGAAGCACTGGCCGTAGTACTCCAGACCAGCATAACGGTAACCATTGCCCTACGAACAAAGTCAGTACAGATTAGGCTATGGTTGATGATGAAACATACCTTGCAAGCGGCCGTGCAGATCTCAATGGTAGCGTTGTTGAACTCAATAGGAGCCATGAATGGAAGAGTACGGTTGCTGACAGAGTCGACGTAGCATCCGGAAGACAAAAAGCTGGTGAAAGGGTAAGAGCATGGTGGGAGAGGAGTCTGGGTACGACGCTGAAGAGTCGTGTGGGCCGTGGCCGAAGAAAGTAGAGCCGCGAGGGCAAACGCGCTGGAAAGCGTCTTGATAGACATTCTTAACGAGTGTGGAGTCGAAACGACTTGTGTATGTGTAAAGAGACAAGGCAGAGACAGAAAGAATGATTGACGATAATCTACCTTTTGCGGCTGGGGACAAGACATAAATAGTCCTTCCCGCAAGCCATGTTTCCTTCGGGACTACTTTGAAAGAAGCAGCTCAGGCGCAACCGACAAACGCAGGCTTGAGCTCGCGTTCTGGGCGTTCTGGGCTCGCTGAGGAGAAACAACAAGAAACAAGCCCCAGAGCGTAGCGCCGATGCGAGCTGGAGGCTCCCTCGATGGTGGAGGTATAGCCAAATGGAGCAGAAAGCGTGCGGCTGTAGATGAAGTGGCCTATCAGAATGGCCAGCTACGTGACGCGGGCTCTAGTTCTGGGAGGAGGATGCGAGGGATGGGGCGGCGCGATGACCCTTTCACGCCGAAAGAGGGCACCACGTGACGAGGGCGACCAGAAGATGAAGGCTGTTTGTAGAGAGGCGCAAGGGAACTGACTGGAATGGTGCGGCGTTACCCCTGAGGCGCACGGGGAGTCGCGTGGTAGCGTATTGGTGGCTGAAGTCAGGACATGGACTCTATATCCGATCGCCTGGCCCGAGCTGGGAGATGGTGTCTGGCGTAGAGCCAACGCGCGCGCGAGTGAGGATCTGGCGCTGCTCTTTTTGCAGGCTCAAGAATAATCCGAGAGGCGGGCGGCGTTGTGGAGCCAGTGGAGATCTCTGGCGATGGGATCGTTGCCATCCAAAACCTCCACAGCTCGGCACACATGTTGAGGGGAGTGGTGTACCGAGTATTGACTGGCATGCAGGCGACAGACAGGGCCTCCTAGCAACACGGACCCGTAAACCGCGACGCTCAGCTAAACCCCAATCCAGCATCCGGGAGAGGGAGCTTTGTGGCTTCATTCTCCTATGGAGTGGATCGGGTGACGGTCGAAAACTTCAAACCTTTCTTCCAGCCAGCCTCGACATTCGACTGTCCATTTTACAGGAATGTGGCTCTGCTTGTTGCGGTAAGGAGAAGCTGTGTATTAGCAGTAGAGTACCATTGTTTGCAAAGATACGGGCGAGCTCAACGAAATTCGTCCGGCGCAGAAAAAGTCGTGTAGCATAGAAAGAGTCGTGTAGTCAAGGCGCAAGGGGCAGCGACGGAGGAGAGCGTGGACCATGAGGCTGGACGTTCGAAGAGAGGGGGCGGATCAGCACGCTCCAACGCGCCAGCAACGGCCCCGTCCCGTGACGCAGGGCATGATGGCACCGGTTACGCGCATGACCCAGCGCGGCCGCATTCCCGTGATCTGATCCGGTCTGAGTCGAAACACCAGCCCCGCCTCGACCTCTCGCTCTGTGAAACCATCGTGCATTGAACAAGAAACAAACAACACCTCTCACAACCGACCGGCTGCGCGGCTCTCGGTGCTTTTTCTGCCTCTTCAGCCTCGCACTTGCATCCCCCGGCGTGCCTTGCTGCACCATCGCCGTTGTGGCGCTTCCCGCGCTTCGGTTTGCGTCTTATCTTATCGCCAACGCGTGAGCTCCGGGTAGCGTTTGAGGCCCGGCGACATCGCCGCACCACGTCACGACTTCGGCAGAGAGAGGCCGTTTACAAGCGTCTTGGGGCGGTGCCTCCGGACGCGGTGCTGGCACGCATCGCACCATACCTGCAACACGTCCTCTTTCCTAAGGTTGCTACTCCGCAACCCCGAGTGAAAGCACCCGCTGACCCTGCCTCAGGAACCTTGGTTCCTTCTTAACCCTCATAACCGCCAAAACACGACACAATACCACGGCACCTGAACCACGAAATGCCCTTCTCATCGCCCTCTCCCCCCGCCATATTTCCCCTCTACCTCTTCCCCTCCCTCCCATTCCGCCGGCGCTCCTCAACCTCGACTTCCGCCGCCTCACCGCCCTCTCTCTCCAGCTCCCCTTCTAGCACCATATCCGCCTCACCACCACGGCCCTCCTACCTTACTGGCTCCTCTTCCCACCTCCGTTGCGCAGGCTGCCTCACAGACCTTTGTCCCACGGCCTCCATCATCAGCAAAGGCTTCACTGGCCGCCACGGCCGAGCATACCTCGTCGCGCCTCCCAGTCCTCCCGTAGCAACCAGCCTGCGTAGCAAGCCGGGAGACTTACCCAATACGCATACCCATAAGGCAGTCCCGAGGCAGCTAGTCACAGGCGCCCACACTGTCTCTGATATCAGTTGTGCCCATTGTGGGACCGTGCTGGGTTGGAAGTACGTCGCGGCAGATGAGGAAAGCCAGCGGTACAAAGTAGGGAAGTTCATCCTGGAGACAAAGCGGGTATGTCGGGCTGTGGATTGGGAGAGGGAAGAGGACGAGCTAGAAGTGATCGGCGAGAGTGCGGGGTTTGGAATTGGGTTGAAAGCGGAGGGGAAAGAGGACGACATTCAGTTTGATAGTCAGGACGAGGATGAGTGCGAGGATCTATTTGCAGGAATATGGAGCCCACAGTTAGCGAAGAAGAGGAGGCGGAACAGGAAGTTCCTCAACGAAGAGGTTTGAACACGACTCATACACATCGGTTTACGGCGCTTTCACCGGAAATGGGCTTTGCATGGATTGGGAAGGTTTGATTTGGCGTTGCTAGGGACTCATCTTGGGGCCAGATCCATGGTTCCTAACACGACTGACGTGCATGATACCCCACCCTACAACTCTTTGGTAATATCGTTTTCATTCATTTGTTTTGCGTCGATCTTAAAGCACATAATGCATAATGGAAACACTGTTTATACCTCAGACTAGACCCGGCCAACTCAGGATCTTAAAATAACATCAATGTCGGTATATCTGTTTCACGAACCTCGAAGGGCCAAAGAAGTTTCTTTAGATAGGAAGAATCTACAAGAAGACGTCATTCCAACTGTGGGCCCGCGAGAACACGTCTCGTTCACAACATGCTTATCGGATCGGTTTGTTTCCCGTCTACTTGACAGAGGAGAGGGAATGGTGGTTTACGGGATCTTACAAATTCCATTCACTCTTCTCTACTATTGAAACCGAACTCCCATCAAACACCTAAGAAATATTAGTATACTCCTCTTTCCCATCTCCACAAGCCTCGCAGCCCCTCAAACCCTCTCCTTTCCCGTAATCCTCACAAACTCACCCATCGTATGGCTCCACAACGCCGCCTGCACCCCCTCTTCCTTCAACCCCTCCAAAAGCTCCACAACCTTCTCCCCCGTGCTCTCCCCCTCCTGCGTCACCGAATAACACCCGCTCCCGACGACCCCATCCATCCCCTTGACCCCCTCAATCCCCTCCACCGCCACGCCCCCGCTCCCGAACCGCCCGCTCGTCATCAGAAACAGATGCCGCTCCCCACACTCCTCATTCGGCATGCAGATAAACCTGCCCACAGCCTTCATGACCAGCCGCCCCGCCGCCCACCCGACCCCCTTCAGGTCGTCCGCGATGGCCGTCTGCACCATGCCGGGGAAGTTGTGGATGAAGGCGACGTCGGGCGCCTCGAGGGCCAGCCGGGCCAGGGAGAGCGAGACCATGGAGCCGGCGTGGCCGCGCGCGGCCATGAGGGAGGAGGCTTTGCGGCCGGGGAAGTCGGAGACGTCGACGGCGCCTTCTTTGCCCCCGCACAAGGTGGTGACGCACCGCCGGAGGGAGGAGGGCGAGGGGGCGCGCAGGAGCGGCAGCAGGTTGAGCATAAAGCGGGTGCGAGTGTAGTAGCCGAGGGCGATGGCTTGGGGGAGGCCGTCGGGTGTGTCTGGGGGCGGTGGGGTGTTAGGATGGGAGTAATGGGAGTAACAGGAGTTTGTATGGAAGACTTCATCGAAGGAAAGAGGGGTTTAGGTGCATACCTGTGGATACGAGAGAGCCGGCGCTGTTGAAGAGGATGTTCAGGCTTCTTTCCCGTCGTCGAATCTCCTCGCACGCGACGTCGACGGCGCTGATGAGGCTAACTTCGGCTTGGATAAAGTTGAACGTGCCGCCGGGGTTTAGTTGCTTGCATTCGGTGGTGAGGCGGTCGCCGGATGCTTGCGAGCGGCCGACGATGTAGACGCGAGGTGCGAGGGCGTGTTTTGCGAAGGCTTTTAGGGAGTATTCGCCGATGCCGCTGGTGGCTCCTACAAAGACTGCGACGAGGTTGGGAAGGGATGTAGAGAGGAGGGCATTGGAAGCTTTGACTTGGGTGAGGGTGACCATTCTGGGGGATATTTGAAGCTTGAATTTAAGTGAGGGCAGATAGTTGGTAGAGGATATTGAGACAACTTGAGTCTTTGAGGGAAAGCTTGATTTACGGGAGGCATCCTACATGCGGGCCTCTCGACATTTATATACATTTTGCTTTGTCTTGTCGGTTCCTGAGAAGTCGGAATATTGGTGGTGAAGGAACACCATCCGTTGCTGAAGAGGTCTATCCGGTATCCCAAAATAGGTGGACTCTACGAGTTTCGGTGTTAAATCTCCCTAGTCGCGAACCCAATCCTACCTATTGGCGGGCGAATTCCTCCGCTTCCGACTTCCAAACCACGCCGTCGTCTCTCAAGCCCTGTACCTCTACATCATTATAGATGATCAGGAGGGAATCGAATGAGCTAGGCGACGGGATGTCCTACTTCATAGAGAATCCTTCCATTATTTTGTCAACTCGTCCCGTATATCACGCAACTTATAGGACTCCGATTTTCGACCGCCGTGTACCGCAGCGCTTTCATATTCCATCACCTGGCCTCTCCACGGACGATTCTTACCAAATTCGACGTGCAGGATGCACTAATGACAGTATCGTTTACTTACATCTTCTCCGAATCGCGTTGAGAGTCTCTATGCAATCCCGGAATCCTAGCCCTATTCTGAAGACCCATGAAAGCGCATTCTGCGCTAAGATCTGAGAGCCTCTAAGGTAGCTTGATATGTCAAGTAGATGACAGAGGCTTTTAAAAGCCAGGGCAAATCACGCTCTTTGCTAACCCACATCTTATAGTCTTACCACTGCTTGAGGTGCCTCAATAGAAACTGGAAAACTCAACTGGATGTAAGTTCTTTCCCGGAAATATTGAGCCCAGCTTTGGAAACCTTTGAGAGGCCCATTGCCCAGTTAAGCCATTAATGGAGATATGTTATGGAAGGCGAGGAGAAGACGTTTTCTAGACACTCGAAATCAGGTATACCGTGATCGCATCACGATAATGTGATAAGTATACTTGGAGGTGACTCAGTGAGAAGCCGACGAGTGCATCATATATGCTTTTGAAATCAAGCTTTCCGAACGACTTCCTTTGATCTTGCTCAGATTCACTAAGCCAATTCATCGCCAAATGACTTGAACTTCAAACTTTCGAAAAATCTTTTCCAGTTGCGCTCGTGGCCAGGGGTGCTTTGACGCACCTGCCTCGGCATGTCTATCTCACTGCTCTTGCTCAGTATCTGTCTTCGTTATGGCATACTTTCCCTTTTCTTTTAGTTGTCATGGAGCTTCCTCTGTCGTTTCCCTCTCATCATCCCCATCTCTTCTCCCATCCGACATCCATCACATCACCTCAGCATTGTTATCGGCAATTCTGATTCTCAATCCGAAGGCTGCTATGGGTGCTATAGGAAGTTTCGCACGCAGAAAGAGGAAGACCATGGCTAGAATCCGGGCCCTTCTTCGAGCAAGAGCCTCCGTCAACGCTCCGCCTCAAGGAGGATTGGATGGAGAATCAGAACCTGCCATAGCGCCTCAACTTCCGCGCCCTGGCCCGCGTCCCAAGCTACCGGGTAAACTACATACCAGCAAGTCAACACCTGGTCTTTCAAGACAGATCAGCCACAAGCTGTCGGCTCTCTTTCAGAGCCCCACTGCCGTACACCGCCCGACATCGCGTCAAAGACCGTCCACAGTGGCATCCGTTGCGGATGAAGTTCATACCCACTCGAACTCTTCCGGGCTCCTCTTGAGCATTCTGCCGCCCGACCCACCATTGAGTACACCCGTTGATCAGAATGATCCATCGCCATCATCCTATCAGTCAAGCGTCAACAGTAGCAATCTTCCAAAGAGCGTCCAGTCAACAGCACCAACCTCACTATTCTCTTCGGGTGCCCTTCGGTCTGCCGAAACGATATACATCAAAAGCCGCAACCAAGACGGAGAGGGAAACGCGCCTCCAGTAGTTCCCGAGTACGTCATTGACCAAGTGATACCCCAGTCCCAATGGTGTGCCTTTCCTAGGCAAGACGCAGCCCGTCTTGTCCAGCCCTCTATCCGCACAGTCGAGAACGCTGCTGCCGCCAAAATCTTCCTCGAATCACACTTCAACGGGCTGTTTAGCCAAAGAATAAACCCACGTTCCCTCAGGCGCCGAAATCTCGAACGAACGCTCTTCAATCTGATTGTTTCAAACGAGGAGAGAAACCAGAAACGACAAGAGTGGTACCGCGGCGAAAGTGAGCATCTTCGCCAGACAAGAGTGCTCAAGTCTAGGACTATCGCGAGAAAGAATATGAAGGGATTACACATCACAGGCTACGAGATCGTCCGTATATTGGGAAAGGGTAGCTTTGGTGTGGTGAGGCTAGTCCGCGAGAGAGGCGAAAGTACCAGCGACGACCAGCGTATTGAGACCCTGGACGGACAAATGGGGCGAGCTATGCCTAATGATGCGTTGGTCAAAGATGGCACGCGAACCTGCAAACAGGTGTACGCTATGAAGGTTATCAGGAAGTCCGATATGCTTCGGAATAGTCAGGAAGGGCACCTACGCGCGGAACGAGATTTCCTCGTAGCCTCAGAAAACTCGCGCTGGGTTGTCCCACTTATTGCCAGCTTTCAAGACAACAACAACCTCTACCTCGTCATGGAGTATATGGTCGGCGGCGACTTCTTGGGTCTCCTACTCAGAGAAGACGTTCTGGACGAGGGCATTGCGCAGTGGTACATTGCCGAGATGATCTGTTGCGTAGAGGAGGCACATCGTATGAACTGGATCCATCGCGACGTCAAGCCCGACAATTTTCTCATAACCGCAACTGGCCATCTGAAGATATCTGATTTCGGACTTGCATTCGACGGACATTGGACGCACAACCAGAGTTACCATAACGAACAACGATACTCCCTTATGAGAGATCTCGATATCAATGTTAAAGGCGATTCTCAGGATTGCGAAGAAGAAATGGAGAAGAACAACGCACAGCGGGTGGCAGACATCATCAACGGCAAGCCTCTAGATTGCAAAAGATCCCCTGAGAAACAGCAATCACAGATCAACGGACCGGTTTTGGACTGGTTAAATCGAACGCAGAGGCGTAGCTTTGCAAAGAGTGTAGTCGGCACCAGCCAGTACATGGCGCCTGAAGTCATCCGAGGAGAGACGTATGATGGGAGGTGCGATTGGTGGAGCATCGGCATCATTCTCTACGAGGTGCGTGTCCACATATGCCAGACTTGCTACGATTCTGACGGGATGCTTCAGTGTCTGTACGGCTGCACTCCTTTCTTCTCCGAGAACAGAACCGCAACGAAAGAACGAATCCTGGTAAGCCTTGCCCTCTTCCTCTCGAAGCCCACATATCTAACGCCCCGTCCTATCAGCGCCACAAACAAGTCCTCAAATTCCCCTCCGAATTCCGCTACGCGCGCCCCTCCACCGACCGCGTTCCCCTCCGCCCCGTAACCCGCGCTGGCATCGACCTCATATCCCGCCTCCTCGATGAAAAAGAGACTCGCCTCTCTGCCCGCCGCTACCGTGACAATGACTTCGCCATCGCTCGCCGTACCCTTTCTTCCCGCTACCTGCGCAACTCGCACCTCCACGCACCCGGCCACTTCGTCTTCGCCAACGACGCCGAAGACATCAAAGCCCACCCCTTCTTCCGCGGCGTCGACTGGCAGAATATGCACCACGCCCAGCCGCCGTTCGTGCCGAGGGTCAGGGCGGATCAGCCGATTACAAAGTATTTTGATGATGAGGCGGATATTATGAGTGAGAGTGATCATTTTGATTCAAGTAGTTATGCGAGTGGAGTGGCGGTGAAGGAGGAGGGTGATGGGAATAAGGGGGGAAAGGGGAGGCGAAAGCGGAAAGAGAAGAAGAGACCTAGGGATAAGATACTCAGAGATCCGGAGGTCGGAAGGACGGTGTTGGAGATTAGGAAGAAAGGCGCGTTTGTGGGGTATACGTATCGGAGGCCTAGGTTCGCTATGCCGGAGTGTTGAGAGAGGATGGTTCCTATGGGAGGTTGGGGATGGATGAGAGGAGAGGGCTTTTGCTGAAGCTTTCGCTGTCTTTCTTTTGTCCGTAGTACTATTATTAGTTTCAGGCCTACTTTGGGTCTGTAGTCAAAATCCCTTTGGTGTTCGAGTCGTTTTGAATATAGTGCGACATTGTTAGATTTTTTATGTCCTCTTGCCGCTGCTCGGGGTGCCTCAGCAGGACATTCGAAATTTGGACAAGGTGTGAACGTGAACTTCCCAAGCGTAAGAATCAGACCGCTTTATGGGTTCTTTTCACACGATGGCGTTTTAAAAGCCTCTTCCAATGCTCCTTTTTGTCACACTCGACATCTCACTCCAAGCCCCTGTCCTTTGATTACCATCATATTGCACGAAAGAGTCCCCAGCTTCACGACCTGTCGCCTATAGAAGCCTACTATGCATCACGATTCAAGCCTGTGCGAATATGCCTCAGCAAATCACTGCCTGAATCAGCGTCTAAAATAAACGAAAAGCCTGAATCCAATTTACTCACGCCCGGGGTCCCCATTTCTACGTTCTCGCAACGCAAAGACGTACTGAAAGAATAGAAATCGCACGTACCAACTCTCATCCCAACTTCTCAAGACGTGGTGATAATCAACGCCACATTCACCAACCTTCAGTCTTCACCATAAACTTGTTCACCATGAGCGACATTCACGCCCTCCTTCCACCCAGCACACCTCTCACTTCAATCGCTACCTTCAAACCAAATGCCGGTCCAACCACGCTCTACCAACCGCTACTGTTGCACGTCTTCCAAACCTTTTACGGGCGACGGAAGACTGGGTGTTGCAAGTCGGGGTAGAGAAGAGACGGAGGTGGAGAGTACGACTGATCAGGGCTTGAGATAGGGGAGGCTGAGCTACCTTATGCCTTGTCTTATGCTGGATTGGAAGGAGGCCCGCTAGGTAACCAATTGTTTAACAGCTTTTACCCAGCTAGCTTACATCTCATGTAGAATTCTGAAAACCGGTGGAGGCACAATTGACGGTGATTGAGGCGTTTGTACAGTATCTCAACTGAGGAACGAGGAAGCCGATCTTTATCGCAAGGAGAAGGGTTTCATCCCACTACGATGAGAAGAAGGCCATTCATCTCAAGTACGACGAGATACCGACCTTCTACTTTGGCATCTGATACTCCTCATCACCACAACAACTTTCAAACCCCACACTACCACACCACCCATGAAGCTGCTGTCGCTGGATTTTTTATCCACCTCCCCCCCCTACCCCTCCCTCCACATGCTTGCATTCTGCTGTCGAGTTTTCGAGAACCCGACACCATACGGCTGTCGAGGGATCCAGTTCAAAAACCCTCCCTCCCCATTCAGTTTTCCAGCTTCGGATTTGATCTACAGACACCACCCATGAGGTCTAGGAAGTTTTATTTTGATCCACCTCCCTTCCCCTTCCACATGTCTTGTTTCTCTGTAGTATTTTCGAGAGTCCAGCACCATACAATTGTCGAGTGATCTAATTCGACCCACCACTCCATGTACGTGCTGTGTTTGAGTTTTGATTCCCGGACACTATCACATCACACTGCCGGAACGAGCTTTTTGATCCACCTCCTTTCCACCTCCCCATGCATTGGAGCGGCGAGCCATTTTCGCAAGCCCGGAACCATAAGGCTGTGGCGGTGTTACATTCGCTCCATCGCTCCACGTTAGAGCTTTGTTCTGTTTCTGATCCCCCAGACACCATCCATCAGACTGCTGAATTGAGCGCTTTGATCTACTACCTCCCCCCTCCACATACTCCATTTTCAACGTCGAGTTTTCGAGAGCCCAGCGCCATAGGGCTGGGAAGGGATCCATTTTGATCCACCAGCCCATGTGAGATCATCGTTCGGGTTTTGTTCCCCAGACACCACTCTATAACATGTGTCTTTGGACGATTCTGATCCACCTCCACCCCCCCTCCCCATGACGGGTTTCGACATTGTATTTTCGAGAACCCACTACCATATGGCGGCAAGTCCACTCTTCTAATCTACTACCCCATTCCGACGACGTTGTTTCGGATCTTGATCCGCAGACCCCACCCATGAGATTGTCCTAGTTGGGCTTTTGATCCACCGCCGCTCCCCACTCCACATTATGCAAGTGATCAGATATTCCAATTTGAGCAAGCCTAGGCCCACAACGCAGCTGTTCTGCTCTTCTGATCCACCACTCCCCCATACGGAGGACGACGATATGTTAACGATCTCCAGACGCCCTCGCATGAGGAGGTCCATGCCCGCATCCTTTTGATCCACCTCCGCTCCCCATCATGTGCTGGGTGCAGTAGTTTCTGCAGGCCCACCCACACCCACCACCATGAGACTGTGGAGGCGTCCAATTCAAACCCCCGGCCCCCCTTCCCTCGCCTTTCTCCATCGTGTCTTGTACTGTCCAGGGGTTTTGATCCCCAGACACCACTCCACCACCCCACAGTACCCATTCTTCCATCTTCCTAGTCCACTTCGCTCTCCTTCTCCCGACGAAGAGAAGAAAAGCAGAAGCGAAACCGGCAGCAGAAGAAGAAGAAGTTTTTAGACCCCTCTTCTGCCAAGCCGCACGTGAGACGCGTGTCGGGTGGCACGGCATGACTGCCTGCTGTGGAACCCACATGCGAGGTGCAGGTGGGGTGGTACGACATCTGCGGTGTGTGGGATGACGTCGGTATCGGAGCTGAGGGCTGGGAGACGGGTTTGGGAGGGAGTGGGGTGGAGTGGAGTGGCCGGATAATGGGGGATACGTAAAAATTCCCACAGTGCACGAAGTAGAGGGAGCAGTCTGAACACTTACAGTCAGCCTGTCAATTAAGGAGGGGAGGTTCAGCACGGTGGAGGGTTCCAAAACTGTCATAGATCGAAACAGAAGAAAAAGGTCATGGAGATTTGAAGTTGCTTTGATTGAAGGCGTTGGATATCTAAACTCGAAGCAAGTTTTTCGTACAAGCCCCTACGAAGTGAGTCGCGTGGCTATTAGACATAAACACAACACTGCTCCCTTCTTCTTCTTCTTCCTCCTCCTCCTCCTTTCCCCTTCTCATATGTCCAGAAATGGCACTGACTATCGAACAAGAACAAAAGGAACAAGTATGGACGTCCGAGGCTGCCAACGGCTCGCTCCGGCGGGAGCAGAACCAAAGAACCAAGGGCCGGAAAAGGTATAAACAACGAAGAGGTAGATGTCGAAAGACTTTTTATGCAAATGCGTCGGAAATTCCGCGAAAAAAAATGAACGAAGTATGTGGCTCTCAGCCAAAAAAGCCGGCCAGTAAACAAGGGTTGTCGAGAAGTGGTTTAACCGTGGGTCGTATTTCATCGTTAAAATCAGGTGGTTGGTCCAGATCAGATCCCCGCCACGTGGGTTTCCGTTACCGCTAAAGTCGACGGATCCGTGGTTCGTCTCAGCGCCGATAGACTGGAAGTGCGGGTGTAGCGGCAGTAAATATGGTCCATGGTCGTAACGCATCCAGCTGGCACATTATCGCTGGAAGCCGTAATCGCCCTGCCTCCTCTGTCGCTCTCTCTCTCTCGTCGTCGTCCGCCCCCCGGACTTTAGACTCGTCCGCGCTGAGGGTTGAGTGGCAGTTCCATCACCGCACCGCTCTGCCTGTGCCTATGCGCGATAGCTCTTTGATGCCGACCATCGGGCCCTTGCTCATCCTTCGACTCGCGCGGCTCGCGGTGGAGTTGTTGGTCGAGCTCGACTTGGAGCTCGTGGGGCTCGAGGCGTAGATGTACTCGCCGTCGACGTACTGGGCTTCGCTGATGAAGGTGGTGCGCTTCTCGCGGCGGGTGTAGCGCTGCTCGAGGCGGTAGAGCTCGAGTTCTGGTCGAGGGGTCAGCAGGAAGGTTTTCGGGGGCGCCGCGAAGGCGTGCTCAAGGTCGAGCGGTATGGAGTAATTGGACGAAGAGGGAGACGCACTGGCTTGTAGCTTCTCGAACAGACCCATAATGGAGTTGATTCAACTGTCGAGGGTGTGGAGGGTCAGAGGTCGTCGGGATATGCTGCTGACAGATTGACAGGCGATAAGATTGTTAATCTCGAGGGTTGATTGCTTTTCCGAGCGAGCAGAATGAATGAAGGGTGCAGTCGGGCTCGCAATTGGCGTCCGGTCGGTATGGCTGGGAACCACTTGGGCGGAAATGAGGGTGCTCGGGGTAGACTGCAGGATAAAGAGCGCAACGGGCGAGAAAGTCGAGCAGCAGAAGGCGGGTTGGACGGCGGGCGTGGAGGTTGCGAGGGCGTTCTTAGGGGCCCCAGCGGCGCTCCTTGGCGGGAGCACAGCACGGAGCCACCCCTGTTTCTGGAAGCAAACACGAGTCGCCGGCGGCCAGGGGGCCTGCAGCGCAGACACCTGGGTGCCGCCACGGACCGGTCCAGCTCTCGCCGTTTGCCTCTTGGCCTCGCACGTTGGGCATCTCCTGCCGCCGATACTGGATGCCGTGCTCGCTGTCCACCATCGCGGCCTCTCGTTCCCGCGCAGAGCATGAAGCAGCAGACAGGCTTGACACGCCCTGCATCTCGGGCGGGACCCGAAGAAGCTTAACGAGTCAGGCCCGCCAGCCCGGGGTTGGGCTGCTCGGGGCCTGTTCGCCGTGCCGGCCGCGTGAGTTTGCGCCATCACGAACTCGATGCGAGCCCCCTGGCCCGGGGCGACGATAGCTACCCACTCTCCACATTGCCGCCGCCCTGGGATCGCCTTATCGCCCGGACACACGCCTATCACTGGCCACTTGGTCGACTGCCAGGCGCCGGGGAAACGGTTGCAGAGTGCAGAGAACCTCCAACGACTTCGTGAAACTCTATTCTCGTATGCTACTTATTGAGGGAACCCGAGTCCATCCGCTCGCCAGACTATGCCGTGTATCATCGGAACACCGCGCAAACCACATTTGCCGCCCTAATGCCGCTACTCACAGTCGCGACTCCGGCACAGTTCCCTCAAGGACGGCCACAGCGCCTATATTGCCAGCGTCAGCAGAGCCATTGAGCAGCGAAATGACAGAAATGACATCGGACGGCTCAAGAAGGTGCCAGCTGGCAAGCGTCTGCTTGGAGCTGGCGCCCACTGTGACCGAGAAGACGTGATCTGCAGGCAGCTTGGACTGCCGCAGCGATCGGAACATATCTGCCGTTATTAGCAAACTTGATGCAGATAAAAGCACGACATCTCAATGCTCACCTTCGTCCGTGAAGTCGTCACCAAGACAGAGCACAAACTCTGGCGCTTGACCGGCCTGGTCGCCGTATGCTTCAACCAGCCTCTTCGCAATCTCGCCCTTGTTGACGAATCGCGGTCGCACTTCGAGGTTGGCCTTGCCCTCCATCACTTCGACGTCGAACTTCTTTACGACCGTGTTGTTCAGGAGCTTCTGGCATTCGCGTGCCTGGTACACTCCATACTCTGGGTCTGCTCGACGATAATGCCACGTGAGCGCAATCTTCTTTCGTTCGATGAAGGATCCTATAGCCTGTTAAACAGTGCACATATCAGCTTGCCAGTGGTCCTACCTTGAGTCCTCTCCGTGTAGTGCTGGAAGACGCTCATCACCTCCGATTGCCAGCTCATGTCTTCCTTCTCCGTGAGATTTTCCCATTCCTCGCTTCTTGGAGGCCGCATGAAGCTTCCATGCTCGGCACTGAGGCCCAGCTCCGTGATATGGCCCATCCATTCATCCAAGAACGCCTGGTCTCGCCCGCTGATGATCCACACAGCATTCGCCGGATCTGAAGCAAGAGTCTTGAGCGTGCGAAGCACTCGGTCTGATGGAATTGCCGCCTGCGGGTCTTTGACAATCGGAGTGAGAGTGCCATCGTAGTCGAACATGAACACTCGCTTCTTTGCTTGCCGGTATTGGTACAGGAGCTTAGCCCGGTCTAGTGCTGGCGTCGCAAAAGACTGGTCAAACGAAGACAGGTTTGTCATGAGACGCTTCAAAAAGTTGTTGGTCCAGTTTTGTACATTGTTCGTCACGACGTGTTTGTAGAGCTTCTCCTGGTGTTCCTTCCGCAGGTCCATGGGCATCGTAAGAGCTTCATTGATTGCTTCAGCCACCCCACCCAGGTCCCAAGGATTGATGTGAATAGCATTTCCTAGGCTTCCAGCTGTGCCCGAAAATTCAGAGAGGATTAATGGGCCGTTGTTTCCTTTTTGGCAAATGACGTATTCCAGGCTGGTAGTGTTCATCCCGTCTCGAACACTCGTGATCAGGCCCACGTCTGCCACTCGAAGGAGCGCGAAGTATTCCTCTCGCGACAGGTATTGGGGGAAGTGCTGAACTGGTGCGAAACTTAGCGAACCATAAGTACCGTTGATCCGGGCCACTAGGTCTGCGATCTTATTGACGAATCTGTTGTCTGCATCCTCTTGATCTTCCTGGAGATGGCTCGGGCTGGTGACCTGGATCAACACGACCTTGTCGTGCCACTCCGGATATCTCTCGAGAAACATCTCAAATGCTTGTAGCTTCTGTGCAACACCTCTGACTGAATCAAGGCGATCCCGCCCAACTATGATCTTCTTTCCCGCGTAGAGCTCGCGGATCCCTTTGATCTTTTCCTCTATGAGTGGATCTCCAAAAGCCTGTCGCTGTGTAGAAGCCGCGGCGATTCCGATGGGGAAAACATCTACAGCAACATGAGCACCATAAGCATCAACGCCTGCCGAGGACGAGTCGAAACCGAGAATTCTTGTGCAGCATGAAGAGAAGTGGCGAGAGTAGCTGTAGGACTGGAATCCAATCATATTTGCACCTAGAACACCTTCTAGGATCTCCTTTCTTCGACTGAGGCAACGGTAGAATTCGCTACTGGGAAAAGGTATATGAAGGAAGAAGCCAATGTACACGCTCGGGAGGCGCTGTCGGAGGAGACTGGGGAGAAGCAGTAGGTAGTAATCGTGAATGACTATAATGTCTCCCGGCTTGTAGATTTCCAGGATCCTATCCGCGAAAAGCTTGTTCATACGATAGTAGTCTGCCCAATATCGGCGTACAGCTCGGCCATCGGCAGGCTCGTTCTGTTTGTAGTGGAAGAGGGTGTAGAGCTCATGCTCGGCGTAACGACGCCACTTGGACTGGTCTTTGATGGTGGCCACATCTTGGTCTGCGTCCAGTCCATCTGTCAGCCATACTGGAACGATTCTGCCTCCATGGTTACGTTCTAGTTGCCGCTCCAGGCGTTGCCGGTCTTCACGGCTGACTCTTAGCCCCTCAAAAGCTGCCGGCTGCTGCGGTCTGGAAGATCCGTCAATTGGAATTGGAGCAGATGCTTTGTTCGTTTGCGCAGCGATTGCGGGGGCTGAGGTTGTTGCTGGACGTGCTTCTGGACGCTCTTCGATTTCGCCAGTCCACCCTACCATTGTGTGGTTCCATGGCGATGAAGATGAAGCCAAGTATGATAGCGAGTCAAACAATGCGGAGGTCCCTCGCCTTGATTTCAGTTCCTGATCTCAATTAGCTAATTCTTGAAACGAAGAGCAGCGCTTCCTGAGAAATCCTATAAGAATATTATGACCATTCAATCGTTCATGGCAGTCAGATATCTCCGTCTCACACCAATTTTTGAGAACCTACCCAGTCAAGGCCCGGAGAGTATCCAATCTGATATGGCACACAGAAAGTTGCGCTGATAACTCCACCACTGAGGTTCAAGCCAGGGTGTGCTGCCCTGGGATCTACATCTGCGAGGTCGGGCTTCCCAACTGTATCTCCAATGAGGCTGAGTTTGCGTAATAGGTCCTCTCCGCTCCTCGCTCCAGCCGCCGCTTCGGTCGGCGAAGCGGGTCTAGGTTTATCTTTGGGCGCGAAATATGAGTTTGCGTTCCATTGTGGGCCTGGTGTGGCCTGCTCATCGAACGGAAGCTGTGTGCTTTGCTCGGCTTGGTCTGGCTCGATATATGCCGAGTGTCCGGCGAGATGAACACCAGGGGTGACGGGGACCGATGTTATTGACGGGTGCAGTGCCGGATGAGCATCATCCTGGTGCTTATCGTCTGCAGAGGTGGGACGAGGGGAGGAAGACATTGGCACGCTCTCTTTGGTGTCGCTCTGCATTTTGGACCGTCAGCCAGGTGTGGTACAGTGTGAGGAGTCTAAAGAGAAAGGGCAGGAAAGGATAACAACGATAGCAAACTCGGCAAGGAGTGAGCTGGCCAGGTCACCAGGCGATCATAATGTGCACGCTCACCTGGGCAGTCGCTGGGTGAAGCACTAGAATCTACGCAACGGCCACCGCTTAGATTACAGTAGTGACGAGCGGGTACAGGTTATAGAAGCCCACCTTCTTCAAGAGGATGTAATATATGTGACAGGAGATGTCTCGCGTCGTATCTGGAAACTGGTAGTCTGAGGACAATGCGGGATTGCGGGCAATTGAGGCCGAAGCTATGGCATGTTCGGGGGAGAGGAACAATGGCAGGCAGAGGCAGGCAAAGAGGGAGGAATTGGTGCCGACGCGTCAATGGTGCGGCAGGGCGGCGGGGTCTGGTCAAGATATATTACCGGGTCAGGAGAGAGCAGATGTTGGAAGATTGCTGCATCTAATCATTACTACCTATCGACGGGAGGTTTGAAGGCCTGGCCCCGCGTGCGTCATTTCGCGGCAATGCTATTTCGTCCCTGGGTTTGCCCATCCACATGACACCGATTTGTTCCGCATTGCAATAACGAGCAAATAGTAGACATCCTCACCATCTACAGATCTGCTCCGCTATCGGGCGGGTTGGATTTGAGATGGCGTGGCCCGGGTGTTTCACTCGGCTCTGGACGTCTCTAAGTCTCCAATTGACAGCCAGACCTTGGGAAGGAAAATGTCTGATCATGCCGGCAATTCGGCGAGAGCTACTATGAGAATCAAGAATTATTGGGCAATATACAAAGTGCTACTTAGCAGCTAGAGAGATCTCTGACTAGAGCTGTGTTTAGGATTGGTACGGCGCTAGGCTAGAACGAGGCTAATTACATCTGTAAACTAAATCTCCAGAATCTCGCGAGGACTTCGACTTTCGCGCCCGGCTGTCAATCATCACTCACACCTCGCGCCGCCAATGCATACAGCTCGCTACACAGCGGTGTGCACTGCCAAAAATGCCTTCAAGCCCTCAATTGTCCTCTGGCAGCAGTTCGTTGCTGCTGGTACCCCTATCCAGCGTTTCTCCTCCACCATAGCTACGCACGACTCCGAACGGCCTCTACCTCAACTGCCATCCAACGAAACAGCCGAAGCGCCTTCCTCGCCAGTTATCTCTGATATATCCGACCAGTCTCCGGCAGAGCTGCCACTGAAGAAGCACGCCTATCCTCGAGAGAGCATCGCTGCTGCGAACGAGCGCCAAATCGACGACATAGACCCTCATGACCTCTCCGCCACGCTTGAGGCGCATCGCGCCTCGAATCGGGCATCCCTCATTCGTGGTGTTAAGAGCAATCAGATTGACACGGATTACAAACAAGCCCAGGTAAAGTCGTCGCTGAGATTGATTAGCGGCGCTGCGACAGGGCGTGGAAAAAAAGGCCACCAGCGTCGAATGCCTGACATTCCTATCATTCCCCTCGCAGGCATTTTGCAGAGGCCGAACCCGTCTCTCAACAGAGGAAAAAAACTTTGGGCGACCCCAATTCCCCTCGAAGGCATTTTGTACAAGAAGAAACAGACTAGGGCAAAATATCAAGTGACATTCAATCCTCGTGAAGAAGTTCGCAGGGTGCAGCGACCAGAGCCCAAGAAACCCAAGGAAACCAAGAAAACCAACAGTATCAGCGACGTTGAAATAAAGCGTAGACTTCCCATTCCCCTCAAAGGCATTATGCTGAGGTCGATCCACCCTACGAATAAACGGCCGGCGACCACCATTCCCCTTTCAGGCATTTCTTTCAAGATAATTCAAAAAAGGGCAAAAGATCAAGTGACCGTCCATCCTTTTCAAGAAGTTCCCAGGGTACAGCCAGAAGAAGTCCAGAGGTTACAGCCAGAAGAAGTCCACAGAGTACAGCGACCAGGGCCCAAGAAACCTAAGAAGCCCGTCACTGACTCACAACACAATCGAAATACCGACGTTGTGCCGCCAATCGATCCAATGCTTAGACAAGACGGGTCAAAAGCGAATCTGAAGGAGCTTAGGAAGAAGTCCAAGAAGGAGTCGGCGCCGATGAAATGGCCAACCATAACAACGTTCAAACAAGGTCAACAGCTTTTGGAATACAAGGGGGAAAACGTTGAGCCACTCTCTGAGGTGCTTGTCCCTGAGAGCGAACTTCCTTGGGTTGTCAAGGAGGACTTGCAGTCGATGACGGGGGCTGAGAGGTCAACTATACTCGCACATATGTTGTTTAAGCCATGCTAACTCCCTGTTGTAGGCTTTCAGAGGAAATCTCTAGATTCAATTCATACATGATGCCAACACCAAACGAGCGTACCGCGCGACAAGCGGTGATCAAAGAGCTTTCTGACCTGGTAAAGAAACATTTCCCCAAGCATACAGTGAGCGTGTTTGGGTCAGAGTGGAACGGACTGGCATTGGCAACGTCAGACATTGACTTCCGACTGTCAGTGCCTGCATTGGTCGGCTCAAAACTGGAAAACGCACCGCGCTACATTGTACGAAAGGTTCTGACCAAGGACCTTGAGCGTCTTCACTTGATTATGCAGAGGTCGGTGGGCATCTACATGCTCTGCTCAATCAGGCATGCCCGTTATCCCCTCATCTCCGTACAGCACATCAAATCGCGTCTTGATCTTCAAGTGGTGGGATCAAACGACACTTCAGTATCCCGGACGTACGTCTTGAAATACCTAGCAGAGCACCCAGGCTTGAAGGAACTCATCGCCGTGCTGAAGGTCCTATTTGACATCCGAGGCATCTCGGACGTTTTCAGAGGCGGCTTGGGCTCGTACAGCGTCTTCATGATGGCCGTTGCCAGCATCAAGCTGGGACCACAGGGCACATCCACCGATCTCGGGCAACGACTACTGAACTTTTTAAGCTTCTGGGCCAAGTTCGATACGTACACAACCGGAGTTTCGATCGAGCCAGCCGAAGTATTTCCTAAGACGTCGAGAACCATCATCACCGTCAAACAGAAGAAGAACCTAGATGAGGTAAATGCGGCCCCCTCTCCCTTGATCACATCCAACTAACTTCCTCCAGAAGGGCCTCCTCAGGGAAAAACTGGGCCAGATCGACCCCGCGCAACCCTATCTCTTATGCCTGCAAGACCCCGCCGATGCCACAAACGATGTCGGCAAGAAGGGTTTCGCCATCAAGCATATCCAAGCCACGTTTGCGCACTTGGAGAAAGAGCTCAGGACAGCCATGAAGGAGAACACCAGGCCGTCGCTGCTAGGTCCTGTTGTTGGTCCTGCTTATATTCTGAACAAAGAACGGCGTGCTACCATGGAGGAGTACGGGGCTTCAATCGGGCCACTACCAGAGCAGGCGGCTGAGGAGGCGGAGCGTGCGCCACCAGCGGAGATGACGATTGAGGAGTTCAGGGAAGAATACCCGCTTCCCAACAACCCTCTTATGCATCTTTCTTTGGGTGAGGTGGAGGGGATTGAGAAAGAGGCTCCAGCTGCGACGGAGCAGAGTGCGGAGGAACCTCAAGATGTCGTGGAGCAGGAAGCTGAGAGTGCTTCTGAGGTGATTGAGAAGGAGGCTCCGGATGCGTCGGAGCAGGTTGCAGAAGAAACTCCAGATGTGGTGGAGCCGACCGCGGAAAGCGCTTCTGAAGTGGTCGAAAAAAGCTGAAGAGATAACACCGAAAGAGGAAGAGGCAGGAGATGAAAAGGGTGAGGCTCCTCAGGACAAGACGAGATAGTCGTCCTTGGACGTGAGTCCTTTTGGACTTACCTGGTAACGGCAGAGGCTGGCATCGTATACATACTGTATCAATAGGCAAACGAGCAGAAGCGTTGTTATTTCGGAAGAAGCCCGGGGGGGCGGGGGGTTGGTTGCGGCTAATTGTAAAGATAAAATTTCAGTGAATGTATTCGTATGTGTTATTGATGTTGGCGCTCTTCTCCGGAAATTGCTCTAGCTCGTTGGTGCCTAGGTGCACAGCTCGTTCAAGTGTGTGCTAACAACTGGAAGCTCTTTTCTGATTATTAGGATGGTGATGGGAAGCCTTCGCTAGGTTCTTGCCTGAGGCAACACCGATAGGGCTGAGGGTGGTGATGCCGACTCTCCTGACATGGAATGACATCACGAACATTTCCACCGCCAGGACCACCGAATTTAGTTACATAGTCACTCACAAATATCACCAAGAACATGCTTCTGATACCATGATAAGCTAATCTAAATGCAGATTTCATCCTTACGCACTCCCGTGTAGTAGGAAAAACCCGGATATGCATCGTGAAAGCCGCAGAAACCCGGTAAGGAAAGAGCCATCTTTCGGAGCTGGGTTTTCAGATCCACGCCGAAAGACGGGGGTAATAACAGTCGGGAAGGCCGTGATAGATGTGGGGGGGGGAGTCGGGAAAAGAAACACCACGCCGAGTAACGCTGAGTCCATCTCCATGCCACTTGAACGCAATCAGAAAGCAAGCCTCGTCCACCCCGCCGCAAGGTTTTGCCCCATGTGAGAATTGGGTGGATGGGGTCCGTTAAGGTAGTCGTTGTAGAGCTCGACTGGTATCATGCCATGGATTCGCTTTGCGGGCGCTAGATGGCGTACTTTCGAGTCCATTCCCTAGCTGTGGACTCGTAACGGGAGCGGTCGGTCTTGTAGACGTGGGCGATCTCGGGTACCAGAGGGTCGTCCGGGTTCGGGTCTGTGAGCATAGAGCAGATTGAGAGTAGCACTGGAAAGGAAGTTAGCACCCGAATCAAGACATCTAGAAGGTTTTAGACTCGCCCTTCGAAATCGTCAACGCCGGGCTCCACTGGTCTCGTAGAATATCCAAGCAGATGCTTCCGTTCGAGTTGATGTTCGGGTGATAGATGCGGGTAGTGAAGTTGACCTTCGGCGGCTTGAAAGGATAGTCGGTGGGGAAGTGGATTGCTAGGAAGAAGACGCCTCCCGAGTATGGCGAGTCGCCCTGGAGTGGGGTTTGTCAGCTGGACGGATTCTCGAGTTTCGAGATGATGCGGCGTGGCGATGAGGCACAGCACCGCGGCATGAAAGGGGGGTCGAGTTCACTTACAGGGCCCATGATGGTCGCTTGCCAGTGGAACTATTGCGAGCACTCAGTCAGTATGTTGTCCCGCCTCTGTGATTGTCGACGGAGCCGGCGGCCTGAAAACCGCTCCAGCCGCTCCGATGCCTCCTCGAGAGTGATACGTACCAGATCATCGCCGATGGGGCCGGCAGAGCAGGACGACGGCGGGTCACTGGAGGAGGTTTGTTAGCCAGATCCGCGCGAACGAGGACTTTTGCCCGGGACGCAGAGCGACGGCCTTGCACCCCGCACTCCAGAGTCATGCGAGCAGTAGTGCGGCCGACGAGTGAAGAGAGAGACGGCGAACTTACCGACCGAGGTCAGTGAGCTCCTTGTTGATGCGCTTGAGAGCCATTTTGCGAGCGTGTTTTCGGGGGTGTGGGTCGGGAAGGAGTGGTTTTGGAAGAGGGTTTCTGTGACGGAGAACTGAACTGGGCTGCGTTAGCGCCGTGAAAGCAGGCGGGGCGTATCGCTGGCAACGTGAGGCCAGCACCAACAACATACCTGGTCCGCGTCGGGCGGTGTTGGGCTATTGTTGTTGTTGTTGTTGTGGGTGAAGGGCAGCGAAGGAAGTCGGGTGAGGGAAGAAGGGTGTCGAGGCAGCCGGCGGTTTTATGGGCTGGCAGGCTGAGACTTCTTCTTCAGCAGAATTCACCGCCAGGCCGCTCACGCGTGGCAAATGATAGAACCGCATCGTTCCCGCAACCACCCATCGACCATCGACGACGTCTGCCAATAATGCCCACCAATATATTGCATATCAACCCTCGGCGTTGACAAAGCAGCCTTGCAACGAGGCCGGTCGGACTGCTTCACCAGCTGCGCCTCAACTAGGGTTGGAGGCGGAAGGGCCTTTCTGCAAGCAGCAAGCTGTGCACGCCAGCTGCGAGGTCTGCTCTGAAACGTAGGACAGCAGTCTCGACGCCTCGCTCGATACAGCCGCTGGTCCTGCATTTGATATGGCGCTTTGCAAGTTGAGAGTGCTTGGCATGCATGAGTGTCGGGTACCTCTCATATCCAGGCTGGAGTGCTTCACCATCTGGGTACTCTTCTACAAAGGTGCTCACCCATACATCCGTCTCCCTTTCCATAAACATGCAGAAGGCTCTGGCGTTTATTTGCAATCTACGAAAGGTGTTCCTGCCTTGGTGGCACAGTGGTATGCCTGAGGTCGTAGCACGAGTCATCCCCTGTGCACCAACTACCCCGTACTTTTCCGTCATGGTCTTTACATGCCAAGAAGCGTGGATCTGCAAACCCTCGATATATGTATTTACAGCTATTATTTCTTGTCAAAGTATTCGCCGATCATTGTAAACTCCTAGCAGAAGGCTTGAAGGCCCGTGATGGCTCTTCCGAGAATGAGAGCTGCGTGACTTGATCAGCTGTGCCCAACATCATGCAGTCCGGCTGAGACTCACCGTGAATGTCACTTTGGCCCTCGTACGTCTGGGTCACGAACAGGTTCGCGACGTGTCGGCCTATTCCGTACTCGTCACTGACAGCGTTGCCGCCAAAGACCTCTTGCAGTCTGCATGAAAGTTAGCCTATGAGCATGCAGCCTGTCGTGCCAACTCACATCCTCGCGTTGACCAAGGCCCTATCACAGTTCTGTCGCTTGATCATCGAGATCATTTCCGGGGCCGCTTTGCCTTCGTCCTTGAGCCTTCCAACTTGGGTTGCTGCAAGGATACCGTATGCAGCATCCGTGGAGGCGTCCGCAAGTTTCTTTTGGACAAGTTGGTACTTTGCGATTGGATTGCCCTTGAACTGTTTGCGATTGAGGGCATACTCTCTTGTTCTCGAGATGCTGTCTTCCAGCGCGCCCATCGTTCCCCATGCGATTCCGTACCTCGCGTTGTTCAGGCAGCTGAAGGGACCCCTCAGGCCCTCAACGTCAGGAAACATGTTCTCTTCCGGAACAGGACACTCATCCAGTTGGATCATGCCAGTTATTGATGCCCTCAGACCGTTCTTGTTCTTTATGGCTGGCGTCTCCAGTGTGCCGGGTGGACACTGACTCCTCTCAATCACGAAGCCACGGATCTTCCCCGTGGTTTCGAGCTTGGCCCACACAAGAAACAGATCGGAGATGGGAGAATTGGTGATCCATGTTTTGGCTCCAGAGAGTGAGTAGTATCCCTTCTTGGACGGGTGTGGCTTTGCGACTGTCTCCATCGATCCAGGATCCGACCCGTGATTTGGTTCTGTCAAACCGAAGCAGCCTAGCAGCTTCCCTTTAGCCATCCCAGGCAAGTATTTGTCCTTCAGTTCCTGGGTGCCGTGCTCCTCGATCCCGCCCATTACCAGGGAGCTCTGTACCGAGTATCCGGATCGGTAACCCGAGTCGACTCGCTCTACGGCTCGTGTGATCAAACCGGACGCCACACTGCTCACTCCGGCGCACCCGTATCCTTGTATTGTTGCACCAAGAAGCCCGAGCTCTCCCATTTCCTCGAGGATCTTCCGATCGAAATCTTCGTTTCGGTATGCCTCTGCAATATTGTCAGTGGAGTGCTTCAGGACGAGAGGCTGGGATTACGATACCTAGCAGCCTGGGAAGCATGCGTTCCTGACAATACGCCTCAGCAGTCTCCGCAATTGCCAGCTCATCTTCCGTAAACAAATTGCTCGCGCCAAGGGGATCTTTCCAATCAAACGCCGCTGGAGTATGAGCATATCGCCTTCCAACGACTGCAGGACGAGCAGGCCTGGTCAATTGGCGGACAGCCTGCCTGCAGACTGGCTTGAACATGCTGGCGTGTTGGTGGTAGTATACAGAGTAAAGAGGGTGAGGAAATGGTAAATGCGCGTCATTGAATCATGGCAGTCAGCGAAGAGATATGTACCCCACGATCGACGGACGGGCCGCCATTGACCTGGACCGCGGTCCGATGCTCATTGGCTTTTTCTGGCCCGAACTTCGCCGCCAAAGGCCGCTGGGGGAGCAGAATTTACAGAATCTACGTTCTGGGGGCCGCGGTTCATGGAACAAGGGTACCAGAGACTAGTATCTCTATTCCTCGTGTAAAAAGTGAGACTTGTGACTTGACTGTGTGAAGTGGAACGAATGCCAAGACATATAGGGCTGTAACCCGGTGACATCGCGTCGAACGCGGAGATGACGCGAGTGAGGCGCTCTTCCTTCTTCAACTCCACCACCTCTGCCTGGGTGACAATTCGCCCTCCACGACGCGTACTTTGCTTTTCTATTTCCTCTCATATCAAGCGCGGTAGTCCATCCCCCTCTACTCGCAAATTCCTCCGGTAGTTGCTCAAGATGGGTATCAAGTCGCTCTTCCAGGTCATCAGCGAAAATGCCCCCGATGCTATCAAAACCGGCGAGATCAAGAACCAATTCGGCCGCAAGGTCGCGATAGTAAGCTCTTCATGTATATACGATCTATGGGCTCAAGATACTGATTCTTCCAGGACGCGTGGGTGCCCTCTCTGCTTCTCTTACCATCCGCGACTAAACCCCACCAGATCCATGAGCATCTACAGCTTCCTCATCGCGGTCCGCTCCGATGGCCAACAGCTCATGAACGAGACCGGCGAGACCACCTCCCACTTGATGGGCATGTTCTACCGAACCCTGCGCATGGTCGACAACGGTATCAAGCCACTCTACGTCTTCGACGGCGCCCCACCCAAGCTGAAATCCGGCGAGTTGGCCAAGCGATTCCAGCGCAAATCCGAGGCACAAGCATCGCATGAAGAGGCCAAGGAGACCGGTACAGCTGAGGACGTGGAGAAGTTCTCGCGGCGGACCGTGAGGGTCACGAGGGAGCACAATGCAGAGTGCCAGAAGCTGCTGAAGCTGATGGGTATCCCCTACATTGTGGCGCCCACCGAGGCAGAAGCACAGTGCGCGACGCTTGCGAGGGGTGGCAAGGTGTATGCGGCTGCTTCGGAGGATATGGATACACTCACGTTCGATTCGCCGGTGCTGCTGCGACATCTTACGTTTAGCGAGCAGCGGAAGGAACCAATTCTAGAGATCCATCTTGACAAGGTGTTGGAGGGACTAGAGATGGACAGGACACAGGTATGATACATGTGCGTGAAATGTGGTTCAGGTTTAGTGTGCTGACTACTCCGTCATCCACAGTTCATCGATCTCTGCATCCTTCTTGGCTGCGACTACCTCGACCCCATCAAAGGCATTGGCCCCACTACCGCTCTCAAGCTCATCCGCGAACACAAGAATCTCGAAGGCGTCGTCGCTGCAATCGAAAAGTCTACGAAATACACCATCCCCGAAGACTGGCCCTATGCCGACGCTCGCCTCCTCTTCCTCGAACCTGATGTCCGCCCCGCTGACGACCCCGAATGCGACTTTAAGTGGGAGGCGCCCGACCTTCCCGGTCTTCTCAAGTTCCTTGTTGAGGAGAAGGGTTTTAGTGAAGACAGAGTGAAGAACGGTGCCGCAAAACTCACGAAGAACCTCAAGACCGCACAACAGAGCCGACTCGAGGGCTTCTTCAAGCCAGTGGCAAAGACTGAAGAGCAGCAAGCTAGTCTGAAGCGCAAGAATGAAGCTAAAATCGAGGAGAAGAAAAAGAAGCAGAAGCAAGCGGCCAAGGAGAAGAAGGCCACCAAGTCCAAGCCTAGGCAGGTTGCTTGATCGAGGCCAAAGTCCTGCTCAGCGGCATGGAGTGGACTATTGTAGATGTTTCTGCCGTGCTAGTGGATGGCTTCATGATCTGCGGGCGGTCTAGGGGAGGCGTTTCTGAAGCCTTCGGTTGCTGGCTAGCGACTTTCAATTTAAATCTCGGTTTCGGCGTTCATCAGGCAGGGCATCATGGCATCATGGCATGGGAACTTATGATCAGTTTCTGACGCAGATGAAAACCACGGGGGTGCCACATGACAGGCGATCTCTCCTTCGCCAGGGAAGAGCGAAGCACGGCAAGTATCTTATCCTACAGAGTATGCCATCTGGCGAGAATATCAAATCACAAAAGAATCTTGTTCTGAATTCCACCGTGCTCTGTGTGTGTTTGCATGTTAGATTTGACTACTCACGCTTAGCACGCGCATATTTAGGCCACGTTGTAGTCGTGTGCGTCTTGTTGTCAGCATATTGATCTTCTCGAGCTTCGGGAGCTTTCGATGCCTTTAACCACAGCCTGAATCACTACGTGACAGATTGAAGCACTCATGGAGCACTCACTCCAGGCAGCTACAAAGGTACCATCGTCAATGTCTGAACGGAACCTTAAGAGGCTAGCGTCGGTCTATTAGGCTTAGCTCGCAAATTCGGAGGTCATGTCAAGGAACTACCCTCCATCGTCGCCTTACCAAAGATCACCATCGACGCTCGTTTGTATACAGGCTAGGTCCGGAGACCGGTGAGCAGCATTAGGCCTAATCATGTTCTCAACCTTCCGCATCAAGTTCGGACGACCCCATGTTGTATTTTCAGCCCCCACAGCCTGACCCCCTTTCTCCTTATAGCACAGTCTTGCTCTCTTTCCAGGCCTATGGCTTCTGCGCAACACATACACCAGACCGAATTCCTAAGGATCACTTACGTGGTGCACGTCTAAGTGAGCCTCTGGTTCAGATACCCTTTGTGCGCAAGTCCGGTTCCGATCTTTCATTCCTTGTCAATTCAGATACATTTCTCAACTTTCCTCTCCACCACCTCAAGTCGTTACAATCCAATCATTCTGAAATCAGTAAAGACGATGCTCTTCTCTCACTGATACAATCATAGCTCTTTTTCAGCACGTTGATAGAGTTCTTTCGAGGGAAAGTCGTGCCCAAGGAGTTCCGAAAGGTCTTAGAAGATGGCAGCGAGGTGCTTACCACAAAGCAGCTCCGCCACATGATGGCATGTTGGCCAGAGTACCAATATGATTCCGACGACGCTACAAAAGAGGAGGCCCATAAGATGGCTGTCGAGACCAGTGGACAGCTCCTCGCCCGTTCTTTGTTTGCTTGCGAGCGGTTCGGAAAGGTCAAGTCAAACGACGACCGGCTACATCGTGTCCTTTTCTCGGTCAAAGTTCTGATATGCACTATTACTCTTTTAGCGCGCAACTATTCTCCGGAGTCGAATATGGCGCTGGACGCAGTTTTGACTAGAGCCTGTTTCAAACACCCTCCGGACGGCTCACCGGAATCTACCTTCTTACTATGGGACTCTATGATCGAGAATCGGTGGTGGTAAGTGGCCTTAAATTATGATCCCGGCTTGAGTGCAAGCGCTTATGCAACCTTCTCAAGCCCTCAACAAGTCTACTACATGCTCCAAACCCAACCGGCGACCAGCGTATGTCACATCGCTCATACAAAACGACCAGAGTGGCATGGAGAACGTCATTCATGCGATAAACACGATTATTGCGTTGCACACCAAATCGACTGAGAAACTTTCGAGCCTACGCATGATCACAGTTTTAGATCAGACGATCCTGGATGCTGTCTTGCACTGAAGGATAATGAAGTAGCTCTCCTTGAAAAACAAATGATGGAATTACTCGACAAGGGCAAGATCCCGTTGGTATCCTGCGTTAGAAAACCGAACAACTGTCTACGACTAGACGTCATCGAAGCCAGGCAAGGAGTAGACTACACCGCAATCACTCATGTAGGTATTTCTCCCCTCATTCAGCTGCTATCACAGTGCCTTGACAGAAACCTGGGCACACTCGCTCACCACTGTTCGAGGTGCTTCAGCACATTTAAAATCTTTCGATAATATTTAAAAGCCTTGAGAGCTTGAACCAGAGAGCTTTCGTGCGCTTACAGTCGGCCTATTTGGCCTTTGTTTGTGCTTCAGCACATCATCGTAATTCTGGAGGAGACCAGAGGACGACGTGCCGAAACTTGTGTCCAAGTATTGTACTAACCAATGAGTACTAGGTATGGGCCGATGGACTTGGAAACGCCAAAAACAATCAATTACCGGCCTGCCGACTTCAAAAAGTGCTTGCTGCTATACGCCTCGTCGAGAAAAAGGACACTGAGAACGCGAAATACTTTAAGGGGTTCCGTCGTCGTAAATTCGCAAAGAAAAGGCAGCGTACCATGTTCTAGATGGACATTTTCTGTGTCCCGAAAGGGCCGAAGAGCGAAAGGCATCGGACGCTTGAGCAGAGAGCTATTTCGCTCATGGCAGCAACTTACGTGGGAGCCAAATACGTCTTGGTTCTAGACTCTGAGTTGCAGAGCATACCTTGCAAGAAACCGATAGGCGTACCTTTGGTGCCCTTGCTTCTCCGTCAAGTTTGTGGTATGACTTTAGCGACGGCGTGCTCCCTCACAACGAAATCGACTCCTTCGGCTCTCCAACCGCTGCAGTAAGCTGTGCTGGGCCAGTCAAATGGCATCAGTGATGGGTGCCATTAAAGCTACCATTTGTCGGGAACTTCACATTCCATTTGTCCGAGACTATTTCAATACAGGAGTATCGATTCATTACGGTATGGAACAGTTTCTTAGGTCGATCAACTACCAAGCCAAAGGACGTCCATGTTGTTCTAGCAAAGTAGGTACATCCAGAACAGTTGTTGGGAGCTCATGCCTGATTAGTTCACTAGTCTGCTCGGATTCAGCGCGGTTAAAATATCAGAACTATCGTCAAAGGTGCAATCAACCGAAGAAGATGAAGAATTTGTTGATCGCCGGGGTAGATCTGAAAGGATGAAAGCAATGCTTTTAGCACAAGATCGCTTTCCTCTGGAGCTTTTTAGTATTTCTCAAGCCGAGCCTTCCACTCGGCCTCGCCATCTTTCATGAATTCCAAATGCGTCAACCAGACGACAAATTACGGGCCTCAACACCAGGATGGTAGAAATAGACGGTGAAATATTGAGGGTCGACTCTCATTGCGGTCCTTACGGCTTCTTTGTAACCCTACCGTCTAACGCATCATTGCGTACATTTTGTATCAATGTCGCAGCAACACCCGAAGAGCCGCACATATACATTACACTAGACGTCCCCCAGAATGATATGTCGGGAGATTTTTACCTCCACCTTAATCTGCACAAGGAAGCTCATTCCCTCATTCAAGACACCTACGGTACCGGAGCATGTTTTGCAGTGCTCAGAAGGCAAAGTTACGAGGTAGAAGTGCGTTTTGAATCAGCCTTACGATTCTGCCACTGCTGGGAGAACCATCCAGAGGATGAACAGTCAGACATGTTCCTTCCCGTGGAAGCAGAGACGGCGCAACATAGGATATCGATAAGCCTTCGTAAGTCCCCATCCCTTCTAAATGTGGAGTCCTCCTGCTGATCAGCCTAGATCCCCGATCCGTGTATAAACCCTCAACGCAGCGCCCAGCCGATCTCTTTGATTTCTTTCCCAAGAGCCGACTATCCTTGAAAGTCACACTCCCTATTATTGTAGCGTTGTGGTTTGCTAGTGCTGGAATATGCATCGTAGGTCATATCAAATTCGGCTTCAGCTTCTTCGCCTTCACCTGGGTCATCATCCTCTTCTTCCCTTTCCTAACCATGACCTACATCATGTACTTGACGAAATCCAGTTGGCTCATGAGCTACACAACCGGCAACGTGGCCTGGTACGTCAAAGTAGCTTGGTCCCGCTGGTCACCGACGGTCTACAATGTGCGCATCTGGTCGAGATGGGTCTGGATACATTGCAAACCGGGCGTTATCTGGATCAGGGGATTGAAACCTCGACGTGACATCTTCAAGTTCAGCAAGAAGGCTTCGGGGTCTACTACGGAATTGATGAGCAAGGATCACCAAGGTCATGTGAAAGATGAGGATGTGACTGGGGTCAATGCGTCAAACTATGATGCTTTCAAAGATATGGAGAATATAACATACAAGATGCTGGATGAGGATTACGCGCGGGTTCTTTGTGCTATGGATAGGCAGATGTGGTGGGCGGACGGCCATACTGAATGATTCGTGGGTCTCAGAATGCCAAAGGCTCCAATCTGAAAGAGTAGGTCTTGGCGAATCTGAAAGTGTCGAGCGCAGAGGAAGAGGAACCTGAGGTGAGTTTATATCGCTATAAAACTTTAGCGAGGGGCTAAGCAAACGCTACTGACATAGCGTCACGTGATGAAAATGATTCAGCATCTTGGCGTTCTGGTTCTCAGCGTCCAAATATCGCATCGACTACTTCCTGAGCAAAACAATCATCCTGGTGCGAAAGAGCCTTTCCCAGTGACGGAAAGATAGAACAAACTAGCTATGGCACCAAGAATGCTTTTCATTTTAAGATTCTATTTTCCGCCCCCGTAAGCCCTGATTTCGGAAACACGCACCGTGTCATTGCGCGCCTACAGGGTCCTCAGCGCTTCCCCATCAGTGGTGCGGGAAAGCTCCAGATCGACATATCCAGCGTTTTCTAGCCTTCTGATCCAACGAACTCCCCGTTTCCTGCATTTCTAGCGGCTATCGCTATGCCCGCGCTCTCTATCCACCCCGATCTTTTTCTGTCTTCCCGCCCCCTTTTAGTTTTCATTTCTGCAGCCCTGAAACTAGAGCATGCGGCGCGGATTGCGGCGTAGCAATCGTTGTTGGGGAGGATAAGAGAATTGGCTCCTGCTCGTGTGATGGCTCTGGGACTATTTTGCAAGGAACCGCCCTGGAGTCGCACGTGTTTCAGAATCCGAGTTTGGAACTGGATATCCATTCCCCGGGAGCCTTTTGGAATTTTTTGAGGTTCGCGGAGACGCTAGTCGTACATGTCTAGGTTATCGAGGTCGTCGTATGGGGATGGAAGGGAAGAGGTGCAGGTGGGAGGGAGGCCGTGGAGCATTGGGTCGGAGTCGCTAGGCCATTATCAGGAGCAGCATTTGGAGGTGCCGGAGGACCAGGGATCGCATCGCCAGCTTCATGATTCTCATGTCTCGGAGGTGTCAGGGGTCTCTCGGAGTAGCGCTTTCATCGAGATCCATAACGCAACCCAGGTGGAGGACAAGGAAGAGACGGATTCAACGATGGAGGGAGGGCCGCCCAGGTTGATCAGGGCAAAGACGACAGTCGTCGATCGGGTACTGACGGATTGGTGGTGGTGGGAGCTTTTCAGCTGGCTGGTCTCCTTCTTTGCTACCGCTGCAATCCTCGTCGTCTTGTTACTTCGCAGCGAACAACCTTTGCCGCATTGGCCTCTCGGACTTAGCATCAACGCCTACATTTCTATTCTTGCTGCCATAGCAAAAGCAGCCTTGATTCTTCCGGTATCAGAAGCGATCGGTCAGCTCAAGTGGGTTTGGTTCAAGAAGGAGTCGAAATTAATGGACTTTTTCACGTTTGATAGTGCTAGTAGAGGCCCATGGGGCTCTCTGATGCTCATTTGGACCACGAAGTGCAAGTACGTATCTGTCGCATTATCTTTCCTGGATAATTGTCACACTCCAATACAACTAGTGACTAATCATTAGTTTCAGACACCTAGCAACATTAGGAGCAGTCATCACCATCCTCGCCCTAGCTTTCGAAACCATGTTTCAACAGATAGTTGCGTATCCAGAGAGAGCTGTCATCGTTGGGAATTCCTCGGTCGCCGTTGCTAGAAGCTTCCACGTCCAACCCCGTTGGGGCGGGTCGATTCACGACGCTCCTTCGTTGATAAGCGATCCACAGACGAGCATGTTTATCAGTACTGCTATTTACTCCAACTCTAACGACACTTTCACTCCACCTCCGTCAAATTGTCCCTCTGGTAACTGCTCCTGGCCAACCTATTCTTCCCTAGCAGTGTGCAACCAATGCAAGGACGTCACCAATCTGCTCTATTACCAATGTCGGAACTATACCATAGTAGACTATGTTGCTGATAATGCATCGAATACTAACAAAGCGTGTGGTTGGCTACTAAACAATACTTTGATGGTCGGGAAAGACGATTTGGGTTCTATAGAGGAGCATAGCTATCACTATCTGTCCATGTTAGCAGTCTCTATGCCATCGGATCCTTCATCGGATAAGAAATGGAACTCCACTCTCTTCCAGGATGTTGCATACCCGCTTCTCGACCTATACGTAGCGTTCATTCCTGGAGGACCAGAGGCAGCCAAAAGAAACGATACTCCGGTTATGCTTGAGTGTCTCATGAGTTGGTGTGTCCAGTCGTATCAAGGCATTCACGAAGGCGGTGTTCTGAACGAAACGCGTGTTAGCACATACCTAGATCCAACGACAACGAGGGTCTCAGAGGCAGACATGCTGGCCGGGAAGCAGCCTGTCACCCTCTCTCCATCAGACGTGAACGGCACATTTACCGTCTCGAACTCAACAACCGAAGCCGTCAGACAACAGCTTGCGTTCGGCGGCACCGCAGGTTTAACGCCGACCGACTTTTCCGATCATGAAGGGGAATTTGAGACTTATGGGAACGGTCTATTTAACTTCGTTTTTCAGCCTCCCTACGATATCGTCCCTTATTTGGACAATATTGCTGCGGCTATGACGAATAGCGTAAGGAGAAAGGACAACGGGACAGAATTAGTAAGGGGCAGTGCCTGGGCTCCTCAGACATTTGTTCAAATCAGGTGGATTTGGATCTTGCTTCCTGCCCTTCTGCTTATTTTCAGCTTTGTATTCTTGGTAGGGACGATCGTGAAAAGCACGAGACAGAATGTTGCAGTGTGGAAGACATCCGCCTTGGCGATCCTCCTTCACGGGTTATCAGGAGATGCGCGCCACATGCTGGACCCAGAAACGCCTGCCAGTGAGGTCGAGGCGACCGCTCAGAGGGTTCAAGTAGTTCTCTCTTCTGAAAAGGATGCGTCCAAGCTAGTTCTTGTCTAAGGCTCGTGAAGAGGAGATTGAGTTGTAGAGGGATTCATAGAAAGCGGTGTCCTGTTTAGTAAAGTTGGAACCTATCGCAATAGTTAGGAAGTGGTGACCAGTGGGTTGGAAAGCACTTGAAGGACAAAATGACTGCTGAACGTAACCCCTGGATAGAAAATACCTGACCAAGGCTACCTGTGGCAATGATAGCCGCATATACTGTTCCATTTGACCAGTACCTACCTGCTATTGAGCAGACCCCTATCGTATATCTGGCCGAGCCCAAAGGCTAATTACGCAAGAAGGAGGTGAGTTTAAACGAGTTCAATCAAAAGAGAGCGCCCGATTCGAGACGTATGTCAGCTACGTCGATCTGGTGGAGATGCGGGGGGCATGAGGTTGCGTGTGAGGCTCCTTCATGGCGAACGCTCTCAGACGTGCGAGGTACTCGGTCCCTATCCCATCTTCTGGGTTCAAGTAGTAGACCGTGCGGAGGCGTCCCTCTAATTTGGAAGGTAGTCAAAAAAAGGCGAAACGATGTTTGAAGCAATAATGCCACTCCCTCCGGCTTTTCATCCAGAGTGGGAACCGCTGGACGTATCTTTGCCGAAGGCTCCGTGTCTTCACTTGCCATAACAAGTGGGCAGTAACCACGTCGGCTCGCCAACACGAACGGAGATGCCTGGAGGCTGAAACAGAAGCTCCTTTCTTCATGCACTTAGCCGAGACTAATCAGGGTTGGACTAGTGTCTGGACTCTGAGCTTGATGAGACATCGGGACCCCTTGAACGTTTCGCGTCCACCTTCGCACTTGACGGCTGCACTAGAAATGCGGGATGGCTCAGAAGTCGCATCACATCTGCTTCTGTACGCTCCGAAAAAGAAAATAATTTTACATTTCATCTTTCGGCGACTAAACTGAAAAAGCCTAACTCCCACGCAAGATTGAACCAGGGGAAAGGCATTGCTCCGTCCTGTGCTAAGCTTCGCGCTGGAGGAAGATAAGATTTATGCGACATGATGTAGTCCAGAAACGTTCCAAGAAAGAAGCATTACATCTTAGCACCTACCACCTCCACCAATCCTCTTCAGCTCGTGAATCAATCCTCCCCTGTCAGTCCCGTTTCCTCAGTATCTCTTGGTCGGTGAACGCAAGCCTCTACGCAATGAACTCGCGTACTGTGAACTTCCTGGGTCGGCCAAAACGGCCGCCTTTACCTTGACCGAAGCGCTGACCACCTTTGCCACCTTGTCCCTTTCCACCAGCGACGTTGCCTCCAGCAGTGGCCGTGGCCGTGGCCGTGGTCTTAGCTGCTGCCACACTGCTTGTCGCTGTATTTCCACCATTGCCTGCGTTGCCAGCATTGCCAGCGTTTCCAGCATTGCCAGCGTTTCCGGCGTTGCCACCGTTACCAGTATTTCCATTGTCTGCCCCATCAGCTACTGTGAACCGTACACAGTCGTCTTGAGCACCACGTTGAGCCACAGGCATGAGCACAGGCTGGTGATTGCTGGCCGAGGTCATAGAGCAGACACGGTAAGCTCCCGCTGGGAGGCCGCCAGACAAGGTGGCACTTAGAAGACCGTTCCCATTGCCAGCATCGTTGATGCCCTTGAAGAATGCAAACACGGTTGGGTCGGGAGGCGTAGTAGTCTCTATATCTCCTTGCAGGTCCTGGACGGTGATGTGAGTGTGTCCGATAACCGCGCCATTGCTGCCGATTTGTTGAGGCGCTGCGTAGTATGTGTTGTCGGGGTTTGTAAATGTGCCAGCATTGAGATTCGTAACCTGGACGGAAAAGGTGATATTTTTGTTTGCTGCAACAGTGTCGTTGAAAGTTGGTGAGACGAAAGCTGCCGAAATCATCTTGTTCTTCGCTGGAATGTCGCCCATTGCTGGTCGTCCATTAGTCTATAGATCTCTTCAAGAGATTTGAAGAATTTAACATACGAATGGGGTTACATGAGCCTGTCTGGGTTTGCAAGCCGTTGGTTATATCCTTGCCCTCACAGAAGTCGATGAAGTTGTTGTTTGAACTACATAGGTTAGTCGGATACTTGGCTACGGTGTAAACGCAACGTACGTCAGGGAAGCCGCTTGGCCGGGCTCCGCATCAGCGAGACCATTGTCCGTCTTTTGAATCACGTCTGGATTCAACGTAAGGGAGCCAGTTGCAGAAGCAGCGTTACCGCCTCCATTCTGTTTGTTGTTGACTGCCGATTGGGCGTTGACCAGCCCGGCTGCTAGAGCCAACATAGGAATAACGGTAGTGAATCGCATGATGGTGTAAGGTGACGGAGACGAGCGATGGCTGTGAAAGTATGCACAAGTAAAAGAAAGAATACCGTCTTGCGGAGATTATAATTGGGGCAAAAACAGACACGCTCAACGTGATCTGGAAAAGAAGGTAGAAGGACAAAAAGGAACGTAAGCCCCAAGAAGAGATCTTCGGATGAAAGGCAGTGAAGGCAGTGGATGGAGAGTGGATTAAGGCGGCCATGGCAGCAGTCTTTAAGTCCTTGGCGACGTTCGAAAGCAGCCCCAGGAATAATGCTCCTCGGCGTCCTTGAAACCCGATGAAGGCGTCCCTGTCTCACGAGGGCCCGCGAGGGGTACTATAGCAGCCGCAAGCGTCGACGGAGGCCATCTGGGCCGCGCCCATGAGGCTGCCGGGCAAGCACCGCGCGAGGCATTGAGGTGTCGGTGGAAACAGTCTTGAAGCCCATCCTGAGACCGACGTGGTTTCGTGCCTTATGTCATCCACGCTTCTTGCCGCGGGGCTAGCCGGAAGGGGTGATCCTCGACAGCTAGGACAACAACCTTAATTTCCTCTGGCTTTCATCCGTCTCAAGGACACTGCGTCCCCCATTTTGAGGCGTCGTCCATGCAACAGGCGGTAACGGGCCGGGAGCTGTGGCTCGAACAATGTCATCGCGAATGCTGTTGGCTGGGGAGCCGGAGGAGCTCTGACCCGTGGTGCTGTAACTACCACTTCCCCTCCCCTTCAAACCGCCATCGCACCTATCGTTTCTGCCTGAGCTTCTAGCCTGAATCGCTTGTTCCCTCGCGATGCTACTTGACAAATTCAGCTAAGGGCGGAACCGTATTCCGAGTCTGAGGCAAACAGAGCCGCCGCCGCTCCCCCTTCCTCCTGGCTGGCCTGCTGGTCATCTCTCTGCTTCATTCGATTCGGAAACTGTGATGGAGAATCAACTGCAACCTACGGCCGCATGCGCCTCTGTTTTGTACTTCTCGCAAGCTTCATCCTCCATCCTTCGTGCTACAACTTCGAAGCATCCTTACAATACCTCTTGCCTTTGCTCTTGACGCCGTACCCTCCGTTTACGCGCCTTTCCTTCCTGCAACTTGAATGAGGAAGAGTCTGGCGTGAAGATCTGCACTGGACGTGCACCAAACCTGAATATGGTTTAACGTCAAGATCTGCTGGTCCAATCTTATCCACCAGATTCATGCACTACCGCCGAGTTTTGGAATCATGTCAAAAGAGCGAAGTAGAAGCGAAAGAACTCGGCTCGCGTTGACGATTGAAACTAAATCACCACTACCAAGAGAATTGGCGTCGGCACGCAATGGCCGTCTCAACTGAATGTTCTGTCTTTGTGTCGGTCTATACACTGCGCAGCAGACATGATATAGCAAATCGGTCCCTACTCAAAAGAGATCCGCCTCTGACCTTCCAACGTAGGGATAACATCTCGACCTCTTTTCTTTTCAAGCAATCACTCGACCTTCCATGACTCGCACGGCGCTTCCGATCAAGCTGATGGTATCAATGCCTTGAGATTCGGCCATGGCCACCTCAATCCCGATCTCACTCCGACGACCCATTTCGACGCCTTGAGTCATCTCATACTTCAGTGTTGTACCGGCCTTTCCTTCCTTCAAGGAGAGATATCCTGCCAAAGCACTGGTTGCGCTGCCCGTAGCAGGGTCCTCCAACAGACCTTCGATCATCCTCGTGCGCAGCTTAATCACTCCGCCCTCCGAACTGCCGAGCTGGACATAAAAGTACCAGCCTACGAATGTCTCATTCCAATTCTGGTCAAGGTCTGTGAACTCGATGGATGAGCTGGTTGTCGACACTGCTCCCAATGCCTTCTCGTCCGCGAGCTCTACAAGTACGAAGGTCATTCCCTTGACAATGGATACTACAGGAGAACTCTCTTTCAGGCTAGTCGTGCCAGACTCCTCTGCTGTTTTGAGGCCTGGCTGGAACTGACCGAGAGATTCTCGACTGCACGTTCGCTGATGGATGTTGACATTGTGCGGTATGGAAGCTTTCGCCGTCTTGTCCGGGATGTTGTATTGAAGATCAATCTTGCCGGCTTTAACATTAAAAACGGCCTTGATGATTTCGTCGCCCGTATGCGCTCCTGATTCAGCTATCTCCGAGAGCGCGTGATAAGCAGTACCAATGGTCGGATGTCCTGCGAAAGGCAGCTCTTTGTCGGTCATAAATATGTCGACTGTCCACTCGTACGCCTCGCCACTGCGCTCATGCAAGAACGTCGATTCCGACAGATTGAATTCTGCTGCAATCGATTGCTTCTGCTTTTGAGTCAGAGTAGCAGATTTTGGAACTTTGATTATCGCCAAAGGATTCCCTTCGTACCGGGTCTTGGTGAAGACGTCCACCGTGACAAATTCGTATGCCATCGCGCTTGTCCTTTCGTGAGCATATGGTGCAAGGTTGCGATCCTACAGTTCCGGGAAACAGTGGACTGCTTGATGGTCTCTAGCAGCGTTGTTGTTCGGCCGTTTCACGGTCTGGAAGATTTGTGTGTTCGTGGAAGGCTAACCCAAGTTTGTAAGCGTAGATTAATAAACCACCAATCCTCCACATCCTCACATCCTTTACATCCTTTACCTCCTCTACTTCCTTTAAAGCCTGCGCGTCCAACATTTAATTTCCATCCGTATCATGACGCGCCATCGCAACCAGGCCCCGCCTCCACGCCTGTGGATTCGAGTGGGAGCCGGACGACAGGTTTGCGTGGCCCTAAGATTCCGTCACTCCTAATTATCAATAGTACCGAATGTCACACTCGTGAATATTGGTCATTTCGGGAGATTCGCCAGCCCCTTCGATGAGTAGTTATGGACCCTTGGGATGTGATAGGAACTGGCCAATGAGGGGACATTTCTCGAGGGTGAGGCTGGTGCTGACGGAGAAAAGCAGAAGGGGGCTTATTGGTTGTGGTGCCACTGTGCGTGAACGCCACGGTGACGATCCACGCGGAAGCCTCGCGGCCGGGCAGATCAATCGTGGCACTCGGACGGGAAGATTGCTTTTGTGCCACTAGACGCAAACCTCAGGGAGGACGTAAATATAGGAGTCTGGATGGCTGGGTTGTCTACTTTCGTGAGGTCAACCGTCGGACGGGCTGATCGTCTAGTAACACATGATTACTATCTATCTGGCCTCCGGCTTCACCTATTGCTCAACTCGGCGGGGTCGATTCCGGTATCCTAATTATCTCTGCATCCAGCCGTCCTCGCACACGTCAAGACTTCAGAGCTCAACGCTTTTGTTGTTCTCTGAGCATGTTCTGTGCTGGCTTCATCCCAGTACGCCCCATGCGGCCCTGCCCCCTATCTTTTCCCACGCGTCTGGGAGGGCAGTCCCAATCAATACCATGATATACTCTGGAATATCTCCACATTTGCATGGCTGACACGGGCGTCCCGGCTCGATAGCCGACTGCTCCGCCTGGGCCACGGGTAGGCCTCCGGACAAGATTCGGTTCGCAGCGACTCAGCATGCTGACGCTGCAGCACGCCGCCCTTGTCTTTCACAAAAGTCTGTTTGGTGATGACCGTCACTTCGACTTGCACGTGTCTGTGGGTTTGCGGAGAGGGGCGGGGAACACGACACGAACAGGTCCGACGATATACACAACAGCCCTGCCAGGCGGTGCTAGGCCCTACAAAGGAGGAGATGAGCCAGACGCCGCCGTGGCTTCTCCGTGGGATAATGGCGTCGGTTCAGTTCCGAGAGGGCTGCGCGTGGTGGCTGAAACCCATCGTCGTGGGAGCAGTCCGGCGGCCTGGCTGAATTATCGAAAAGCCCCGATAAACCTGACCAGGGGGGGGCGCTGATTGGGCGGGCCGAATCAATTTTGGTTCTTCACGCTGTGCATTTGCACGTTTGAAGCCAGGGACGCACGGCGTCATGTAGCACTTAAATGGCGCCCGGCGCCGACTCGATAGGGCATTTGTTACTCTGCACGTGGGAGAGAGACCGGCCCACGAGGCAACCCGTGTGGATTTTAGGCGTGGTGCACCGCGGGCTGCTGGGCTGAGCAATAACGGCATGCTATATTGTGGCTGTCGATGGTGGAAGTGGCCGCCGCCGCCTCCTCCTCCGACTTCGTGGGATCCGCACTGCAGCTGAAGCCGAGGACGCAGAGAAGGGATGCCCTCGTGCCCTTGACGGCGAACAGAGAGGCACAGCAGGCCTCGCTGGTGGCATGCCGACAGGCCTCAAGGAGGGTGCGGGCCCGCTGCACCGCGCCCTTTGCAGGAGTCGTTCACAGCGTCCTAGCCACTCCGGCGGGCTCGGAGGATCAGAAGCGCAAGCAGCGCGGCCAGAGGGCCAGAGGATTGTGAAGCTAAGGCGGGTGCCGCCGCCAGGAGAGGGCGAAGAGCGTGGGCCAGCATCCGTGTGGTCCTCTTCCCCGGGATCGCCATCCCAGTCGCAACGTGCATAGTGCCTTTTCACGGCTTGGCGCGTCTCTAGACGGCTTGAGCGCCCCTGGTGGAGTTCCGGCCGATCGACACCCCAAAAATCCTCTCCTCCCTCGCACACCACTCAACACCATCCCTCGCGCGCCCTCTGCTCCCTCTGCGTATAACTACTCCCTCCTTTGTGCCTCTCGACCGTGCTGCCGTCCGTCCTTCGTTTGTTGCCCGGGACGCACTTCGCCGTGACCCGGCCGCCTCCCATTCTTTCAACGCCCGCCCACCACCTACTGTTTGCTACGACGCCCGTCGCCTGCGTGCAGCCTCCTCGACGCGCCATTGCATATCGACTCCTGTGCCGCCTCGAGGGTTATGTCAGGGCGTCTAGACTCCTCCGCCTCCCTTGCCTGCAGAGTCGGCCACCCCGCCCTTTAGGCCTTCTGCACCCCACCACCCCACGTTCCCTCGTCGACCGCAAGCCAGTCTCGTGTCTGCGACCTTTCGATTCCTATCGAGTATATATGCGCTCGCTGCCAGCGTCGGTTTCTTGCATCGGATTTCGTACCCGTTTTCAAACAGTAACTTGAACCTGACTGTTCCGAGACACCGATCAAAACATAAACACCGCCCACCATCTTCCCCCCACTAACATATCTACGCCCGCCATTGAGCACCCAGAAACTGCCAGAACGGCCAGCCAGGACGGTTTCTGCTGATTTGCTCCACCATGGCGTCGCAGATCCACTCTCGGAACGTCTCCGAGGAGAGCAACGGTTCTGCATCTTCGTACCAGGACGTCCTAGAGCACCTGCTCCAGTACCCCGGCAACTATGAGATCCCTCTCCGCACCATGTACACCATCAACTCCGCAGGACGACCCCAACCAGCTGCAAGATCTCGTGCACAGACGCCCACCACGTCCAAGGGAGAGGATCGCTCTCCTATCTCGGAGGGTGAATACCCGAATCATGAATTCACCGCCTCGCTCATGAACCAAATCTCCAAACTGCCCTCGCAGCCGTGCTCGCTGCCTCCAACCTTCATCGTCTCTTTCGTCTCAAAGTGCTTCCCACCCTTCCTGGGCGAAGCTGAGTTTTCACAATCTCTTGCAGCTCTCGACTACATCCGCGACTTGGAGACTCGTCGGCACAAGGAGTATGCAGCCGCGCTCCGTCGTCTGACCGTGCTGCCTAACACTGTGGGGACTGAGGCCGACGATTTCTCGGAGCGCTTACCAGGTGTGGGAAGATGGGTCGCCAACGCTGAGGCGAAGAACAACAAGGCGGATATGTACTACGCTCAACTCTGGATCGGCCTTCGCCGATGGGTATGTGCTGGCACTTGACTCGGCTTTGAACCAACTCAGTTACTGACGATTTAGATCATGATTAATGAGATGTCCGCAGACCCATTCAGCAAGCACAACAGTGTGGCTATGCTAAACACCCTATACCCGCCTCCTCATCCTGGTCTCAACCCACAGCTAGTCAAGGGTTTGACGCCTGAGAGTTACAAGCAGCAGCGCGACGGCTTCTTCAAATACATAACCGCTGTCGGGAAGCGTGGTAGCTCTTCGCTCCAGAACCTACGGGATCAGGGCAAGTTGGATGGAGAGGAGGACGGCTACCACCAAGTTGCGATTAGTGTGGACAAATACCTCGGTGTTGCGAAACAGATCATCGACGACTGCTGCAATGTCTTGAGCATCGAGCAGTTGGATCCAGTGCAAGAGGCACCCAATCGCAAGGGAAAGAAGACGGATTCGGGGGTGAGTTTTGGCTCAAGCAGACGTCCCAGTACCAGTGCCGGAAAGGAGACCCCACTAGCGATAGCCTCGGCCGCAACTCCACACAAATCTTCGCAAAAAGGTCTTACCACTCTCGAGAAGATCTCTCGCGAGTTCAAGAGGATACGTGTTAAGACTAGGCCTGATGTTGAAGAGATTGTGAAGCCCCAAAAGGTTTCACCCCTCTTCGATATCACGGACAACGACAACAGGAAGCCCAAACCGAAGATCAAGAAGATGAAATCGATGGGATCTCTTCAGACCCTCAAGAAGAACAACATGAGCGCAACCTCGCTGATTGGAAGAAGAAAGGCCAGTGCTACCGAGGATTTCGATGAGGAAGAGATGCGACGAGCTCGAATGCACTACAACGCCAGAAGCAAGACCCTAAGGGGCTGACGAATGTCGGAGGACCTGGATGATACCCTGGGATGTCCCATGACGTTGCTTGGAAGATCTTTGAACGAAAATGAGGAAGATCATGACTTTCACGGCAATCAGGTACGGTAAACGATTTCTTTTCTTGGTGTTCTGTGCGAGCAATCTGCCCAAACACCCCACAAAATTACGGAACGGCACTGAAGCGATGGATCATGTTCTGGTACACCTTTTCTGCCTTGGTCTCTCTACCGGCACGAGCTCATGTTCATGCTTTATTTTGCGCTGGTATGATTTTCTTTGAATCACTGGATTCAACCTATGCTTTCCAGGCGTACCGGAGGCGACTCTCACGAGCTGGAAAAATCCCTTTTTCTTTCTTCGCTGTACTCTTTTGTTCGCATAGGTCGGCCGTCCTCTTGGACAGCATACCCCTTTCTTTCCATCTTGTGCATAGCTTCGGCGGGGGTCTTTTTCATGTTGGCGGTTCTTGGCGCTACGGCCTGGATGAGCATAACTATGGGCGTACTAGCTTCTCGGGCTTTCCATCATCAGTGTGGAGGACAAATGAAGGGAGCATGATTGCATACTTTGGGATGAAGGCTGAGATTGGAATGAGCGGTCTGTCTGACCTTATGAGTTGGTACGAGGTGGGCTCGCTGCAAGCCTTCATGCGCGTCATGCGAGCAAAGATTCCGTAGGAATCAATTAAACTCGATACACTGCTATCTACGTTTCATGCTTGCTCTTGGTGAATGGTGATCCTTCCGATAGTATAGACATGCCCACCTCCGCGAGTGAGTTTCATAGTAGTCGAAGTCTCGTGACACCGTAACCGCCTGCCCGCCGTCGACTTTACGCGACGTGGCGGCACCCCTCCATCTTCCAATTCCTTTCACGCAGTCAATACCACTACATCCATCAACTGAAGGTCACCACCAAGGCCCCCGTCGCCCCCCTCCCCTGCACCCACATTTCTTATTTCACGTTCTGTGCCTGAAGCTAGCGAGCGAGCCACACCTGTGCACGAGGATCGTCGCAGGCGCTACCTGGGATCTGCATAACTGCGCGAGGATCTGCGAGGGCTTTATTTGCTTTTTTACGAGTGCGTTTTTTCTTTGTGGAATATTCGTATTGTCGATCTGGTACGTTCTTAGTGCTAAGTGCTCCAATTGCTTACTCTGATGACTGCTAATGCTACTCATGAAGTGCTTATTCCTACCTCCTGCTGAGGCTATTTCCGGAGCCTCTTCTGGGCCTTGTTCAAGGCAAGGAGCATAGCTATAGACAGCCTTAGACGCTGGTACTCCTCTTTAGTACTTTAGTAATGGTTTTGGCGTAAAGCTCGCATCTAGCGGTGAAGAGAGCCATTCCCCTGCTTTGATGCAGAGTCAGAGTGTGGAAAACATTCGCGGTGTCGATCTTACTTTGAAACGAAAGCGTGAGCAGGGGCCAGAACTGGTTGAGGCTCGAGGAGATGGGACGAAGGGGATGAGGGTGAGGGATTTTGGCATGACCGTGGAGGAGCAGGATGAGGATATGATCACGGCGAAAGAGAAGGCAGACGAAAGAAGGCATTGGGATGTAGAAGGGGATTCGAGGTTCGACCCACCGCCTTCTGGGCAAGAGCTGTGTAATTCGAAGGACATGGAGGGGCCGGCATTGGATAGACGGAGGGGACGGAACGTCGACACTACCACTACTTTTGGGAGAACGATCTCTTCTTCAACCCAAACAGCCACAACAGTTCTACCTAAAGTCGAGTCGAATACCTCGACGAGACTCGGTTCTATTCCCATATCTACGAACCCCAAATCGACCTCAGTATTCACATCCGCGCCCACGAACACAAACACATCCACGACCTCCAACGCCCCCGTTGACACCTCCCAACCCATCACCCGCGCCGCTCTGCCTACCCGCAAAATATTCGACGCATGGAACTCATCCTCCACCGGCCACCAGCGCGCCGAGAACCACCTCGGCGGCAGCACCGACTGGCGACAATCCCGCCAAAGGAAACTCAGCTCGCAGTTCACCAGCGGCATGAGCCGCTGCCGCCGCATCGCCGACAGTGTCGGCGCCGGAAACTCGAGTTTCGGCAAAGACGGGCGAGAACCCAACGGCGGGTGGGAAGCTGGCGCCAGCGGCCTAAGTGGTGCAGGACAAACGGACGTGAAGAGCTGGCTCACTCGCGAACGAACGGCCGACGGGAAGACGAACTCCCAGGCGGCTGGTTAGAACAAAGACGGGGATGATACCAACGGGCAAACAAAAGAAGAAGACCCAAGCACCGACAAACCTCAGCTCCCCCAAATCTTCGCCTCCCTAACCTTCTATGTAAACGGCTCCACCGCGCCCCTCGTCTCTAACCACAAACTCAAGCGCCTCCTCGCCTCCCACGGCGCCACCCTCGCGCAGGGGCTCGCCCGGCGCTCCGTCACGCACGTCGTGCTGGGGACCGAGAACGCACGCGGCGGTGTCGGTGGTGGGCTTGCGGCGACGAAGATCCAGAAGGAGGTCACGCGGACAGGGGGCAAGGCGGTGCGCTTCGTAGGCGCAGAGTGGGTGCTCGAGAGCATCAAGGTAGGGAAGCGGCTGCCGGAGTCGCGGTTTGGGGGATTGAAGCTGGCGCCCGAGAGGCAGGGGAGTGTGCTGGAGGCTTTTAGGGTGAGAGAGGGTAGGTAAGCGCATGACGATTAGATGAGGTTATGAGGGATGAGGGATGATTACGGCACGCTTTGGTAGGTTTATTGGATAGAGATGGCTCACGAAGATGATGTTGATATGGAAGAGGCGTAGGATGGTGAGGCGAAAGGGATTACGACATTTTGCGTTTATGTCTTTCGGACTTGCTGTTGCTACTACCCTGATGTTCTATACTCTGTACAATTGAGACACTCGCTGTTTATCGAACCAACAGCTCCGCAACATCAGAAGCAGCGGCGCTAAAGAACATGCATAGTCAGGTGGCTGTGGATGCCTACAGCGTCTGTATCCCAGTACACGATTCCACAAGATCAAGAGCACTGCAAAGCGAGGCTGCACAAGAAGCCCGTCGGGTCTGAGGGTACACGTGAAGTTGCATGGTAGGTTGAAGGCTCATAATTGACCTTTAAATATCCGTATAACTACCATACGAAGCCTAGGAACCGTTTTTTTTCACTACAAGCGATCGAAAAGACAGACGCAGGACTCTAAGCTAAACTTGAAAGTTAAAACAAGTGCCTAGCGACAAAAGCGGAGACAGAAAGGAATCACACTAGACGTCCATGCCCATGAAAATCCAGGAATCACTGGTAATCTCGTCCCCATTGGTCCAGCCGTCGAGCGTCGTCAGGCTGAACCCAACCCAGCCAAGGTCCCTCGAAAGAGCGCTCATGGCGTGGGATTCGGTGTGTCGGTCCAGGCAGACGACGAGCTGGGAGCATTCGAACGAAGGGATGTCGCAGAGTTCGAGGAGGGCCATCAAGCTGCGGTCCAAAATTAGTTTTCGAGATCCCCTGAGATCGGAAAAAGGGAGCTCGTGGACTTACCCAGGCTTGAGATCGTTTCCAACGACCTGATTGTCGAAGAAAACGAACATAGCTCTCTCCCCGTCCTTCTCCGCCACAAACCCTCGAAACCGGATGCCCCCAACGTAGTCGAACATTTCCACCCACTCGGTTACCAGCCCTTGGCTCCCGCCAAAGCCATCCATTTCAGGTGACGGCAGACCACGCGTCCGGTACGCATAGCGCGCGTGGGCGTTGGGATCGGAGCCAAAGTTGCTGGTAGTAGTGGTGATGTTGTTGTAGTTTTGCACACCCGCCACAAGCGAGTCCTGAACGGCCGCGTTCCCCTCACCCAGGAAAACAGCCTTCAGTGTCTCGCAGAAGAGTCTCTCACACTCCTCCGTGATGGTGTATGCAGCCCCCCCTCTGCGCGCCCTGCCACTGCGACTCCCGTTGTTCGAAGCGGGGCGCTTGGTGGCGTGACTGTTGTAGGCGGCGAGGGGGGGACTCTGCGGTGGTGATGGCATTCCCTAGGGTATTGTCAGTTTGCGCTGTCTGCATACTGTGTTGTGTTTCGGCATTGGGGGAGTACTCACCGAGCTCACCTCAGGAACGCCAATCGACCCCGCCAGCCCCCGTAGTGGAGTAGTGGTATCCTTGAAGCGCGGTAGTGGCGGCGTCGACGACGTAGCAGCTGGCGCGGATGTTGGAGTGGGTGTTGTCTTCGTAATTCATGGCGGCGGCGTGAGAATTACTACTACTATTACTAGAGTAGGGTTTGGAAGTATGTTTCGCCATTGGTTAGGTTTGCCACGGTTGCGCTTGAAGGGGACTTCTGGGGTGTCCGGTGTGTCTAATGACGGTGACTTTGAAAGCCGATGGATAGCGGGCTGAGAGTTGAGGATGTTGGGAAGCGTTGGTAGTGTTCAGGAGGAGCGGCTGTGGTGGTTAGGTCGGAGAAGGTTGGAAAGAAGGTGAGGTTAAAAGTGGAGTCCAGTGCGCTCGGCTTTCTTTCGGTCCGCGTCCTTTGCCACCGGTTTACCAATCATGTCACTAGTTCTGACTCCATCTTCGAAATTTCTGATTCTTTTACATATTGAAAGCTCGACTGCCTGTCAACCTGCAACTTCGTCTTGAAACTCACGGATAGACAGCATGACCAGAGTCAGAGGATCGGGGAATTGGAACATCTTCCATTTAAGCCGACGACAAATCGGGCCGCAAAAATGAGTAGTAACGAATTTAAGGCATCCTACCCCTCAACCAAGGTCTACTTTCGAAGCATAGAGTCAGCCTCAATGCCAATCCCTTCTGTAAATCTATCATTAGTAGTCAAGCATCAAACCCATTTAACTCGTATACCTACGGGCGAGCACAAAGCCGTGTCCGATTTCTGATTGCATTTTCAATTCAAATTCCTATCTTCCCCCATCTCATCTGTTCTGTCAGCCATGTCAACCAACATGGCAAGCTTTCTTCTCATATCCTTAGTTCTACTACCATGCACATTCCTTGTTTGGAACATCCACACCTTCTCCATCAACTACTCCCGCGCCCGTAAAATCGGCCTCCCCATCATCATCCGCCCCTTCGACCAACTGAATCCAATATAGATCCTAGCCGGCCGCTTCCTCCTCCCCATCTTCGAGCGCGTTCCCTTCGACCCCGGAAACTTCACACGCTTTTGCCGCCACGGTTTCGAGATTGGCGATACATACCACTGGGTTGACGAGTTCGGCGACGCCTTCGTCACCGTGTCGCCCGCGAAGATATAGCTCTGTATCGCCGATCCAAACACGGTCTTAGATATTATAGTGCGCAGCCGGAAGGAGTTCGACAGGCCGATGGAGACGATGGGGATGCTGAATGTGCTCGGGAAGAACGTGAGCTCGGTGCAGGGCGCGGAGTGCCAGCGCCAGCGCAGAATCGTGACGATTCCGTTCAATGAGCAGAACAATCGGATTGCTTTTGATGAGGCGCTAAGACAGGGTGAGGGGATGATTGGGCATTGGATGTCGCGACCTGGGAATATTACGGAGGATGTGCTGGAGGACTGGAAGACTTTTACGTTGAATGTGCTCGCTGGTGCTGGATTTGGCAGATCGGCGCCTTTTGCTAGCTTTAACAAGCAGCAGAGAACTACGGATAATGGCTTCGCAAGGAACAATAGGGATGACCTATCGACGATATTGGATTACATTTTCCTGATCTTAGTGTTGGGTCCGAAATTGCTCACTGCCCCATGTATGCCCAGAGCCGCTTCTAGGATCGGATACGCCGTTGCAGATTTTAAGAAGTATGTCAGCAACATCGTATCTGAAGAAAAGAGTTTGATAAGGCAGGGAAAGTCGTCTGCTTCAAGCCTGGTCGCTTCCCTCATTCGAGCCTCCGAGCAGGCTGGCACCAAAGAGGGCACCAAAGCGGCGCTCTCCCAGAGTGAGATATTTGGGAATATATTCATCTTTCACTTTGCAGGGTACGACACGACCGCCTTGTCACTATCGACGGCTTTTGTGTTTCTTGCAGCGTGTCCTGATGTTAAAGACTGGATTTCGGAAGAGATCCGCCATGTCCTACCGAATGACGACAAATCGACTTAGAATTATGCAGAAGCCTTTCCAAGCTTGAAGCGCTGCGTAGCCGTATTGGTAATAACTTATTGTTCTTTTTTTGGTCGAAGCATGGTAGTACTGTTTGATTATTCTTTTGCACTTCTCTTGTTACGGGTTCTCTGCACATACTATTCTCCCAAATCTCTTCCAACCGTCTCCCCTCTTCTTTCCCCTAAACAGCTCCCCTTGTCTCCAGCTAATCAAATACTACCAGTACGAAACACTCCGCCTCTACAACCCGACCCTCGGCATCCTCAAAATGTCTACGCTCACCACCCCCACCACCCTCACAATCAACAACCTTCCCTACACGCTTCCCCTAGAAACAATCTTCGATGTCAACTCCATGGCCCTAGCAACGCACCCACGCTACTGGGGCGCCGACTCCCTCGCGTGGAACCCATAGCGCTGGATCAATTCCACGACAATTGAGACCGAGTCCCTCCTCGCACCTCCAAAAGTGACATTCCTCCCCTGGGCCGACGGCCCACGCGTGTGCCCAGGGAAGAAGTTCACGCAAGTCGAGTTGTGGGCCTGATGTGTGCGCTGTTTCGGGATCATCGGGTAGAGCCGGTGCCAGAGGTCGGAGAGAGCATGCAGAAGGCGCGGGAGCGGACGTTAGGGGTCGCAAGAGACCAAGAAATGTATTTGCTTATGCAGATGCGGAGGCCGGGAGACGCGAAGCTGAGGTGGGTGAGGCGGTGATCAGAGATGCTGATGACTACAGTAGGCTTCGTAATTCTGTATCTTTATCCCTCTGCAAGGACTTCAGGTTGCTGCTCTGGCAAGGTCCGCTTGATTTATTGGGATTCGAGGTGATAGCTGTTGAAAGTTTTCCAGTATAGTGTAGGACCTTGGCTGGAGCCTTTGGACGTGTACACAATATCAATACCCTGTAGGACTGGATCCTTCATCATCCCGAAGGATCTCTGGTCGCTGACCACAGCTGGTGAAACGAGCTAGGCCGTTAAAGCTGTTGGTCGCAAGGAGCAGGATTTGGGTCATCCATGGAGGTGTTTCTTGTCTCTTACTCTTTCGATCTCGAACAGAGATTTCATGAGCTTGTTCCCCAACACCCCGGTATCACTGCGATGGCCACATCTGAAGTCCTTCAGGTGGCACCGGCCAGTCCCGATCCCCACACTGCCCAAAGTAGTCGCACGCGCATTGTTGCGGAGGCGGACAGCTATAACTAATCAGCAAAATGGCCAGCTCCACGTAACATCTCTCAGAACTTACTGCACCGCATCGTTTGTCATGATGTAAGCCCACAGCTTCTCCAACACCCGCCCACTAACATCATCAATCAACGTCGTATTCAGAATCCACTCCCTCATCCCCTCATACGCTTTTTTCTCTCTCCTCTGAATCGCCTCCCTCGTTACCGCAAACTGCGCACAGCACTGCGACGCGATCGTCTCCGGCACCGCTACCCCGGGGAACAGCGTTTCCCACGCGTCTGAGATCCCGCGCTCGGCGTCTTCGCGATGCACGCCGGGTCCCCATTGCACAGCGTCGTGGGTCACGGGGCGTATCTCAGCGGGGCAGGACGGGTACCAGTCGCAGCGAAGGGGGATGTAGCCAGCGGATTCGAGGGCGGGGAGGCGGAGCGAGCGAACGAGAGTGACGATGTCGCCTTCTTGGTGCCAGCTGCTGCGATGGCCGTGGACGAAGATGACGCGGGAGGGGAGGCGGTCCCAGTGGTTGATGATGAAGGTGAGGTAGACCATGGCTTCGTGGCCTTTGTTTTGGGGGATGCTGAGCTCGAGGGGTGGTGAGGGATTGTTTACGATATACGGAAACAGGGTCCAGCTGGAGGTTGTTAGTGGTTGGAGATGCTGGGGTAGGACGGTGACGCTGTCGTACTCATCTGCTAGTTCGTGCATCCAATCGATGTCGGTTGTGTTCATTGCAGCGGCTACGATGGCGCCGAGCGGCTCCTTGACGTGGTTCTCGGCTTGCTGAGTTGGGGATGCGGATGGCTTTGCTGTTGCCGTGGCTGTTGCTCTGGCTTTCGTTTTAGACGCTGTCGAGGTCTTAAAGGTGGATAACGAGGGTTGCTGGAATATAGGAGTTGACGAGACAGCTGCAGGAGAGCTCTCAACGCTAGATGCCAACGGTTCAACAACAGTAGACGTCGAATGAGCTATACTGGCAGTTACAGCAATAGGCGCGTCATGATGTACAAATGGAAGCTTCCTGTAGTCTGAAAATGGGTACAAACAAATGAAGGTGAGGACGCAGATGGCAGCATAGGCGACAATCCTCAACCTTCCGCTCAAGAACGGCCCCGTAAAAGAGCGCATGAACGCGGATAATGGAAGAACAGAACAATGAAGATTCAAGAGAGCTAAGAGAGCCAAGAGTAAGAATGTATGTACATATGAAAGTCGGAAGAAATGAGCACGCGCAAGGGGTGAGGTGCAGACGCGCGGGGACAGCAAGAGGACTTGACTTGAAACGGCCGGGCAACGTTGTAATTAAATTGGCATCGGTGTTGCCGCCAGGGCTGGAACACGGTGGTGCGACCATTGCGGCGTTGGAAGTGCTGTGCCGCACGCCTTCAAGCCCAAGTTGTCGATTATTGGCGAGGTGTTCGTGAAAGCTGAAGATTCTTAGCGCGCGGCGTCGTCCGACCTTTCTGCAATTGGGTAGCGGCTGTACCCCTGGAAGCCACAGCCAGCTGCAAAGACGGAAATTCATGACTGATCAACCTACCTGGGTATACATACGGGCAGCCTGCCGCTTCAGCTTGCTGTGCTGTGCCGCAGGAGCACCGAGTACAGTGGTCAGAACTACGTCTTCTGCTTGCTCAGCATTCCACAAGTAACGAGACGATATGCTCCAATTCGCTAATTAATTTAGCTCGACAAGACGATCAAGCCTTTCCAAACAGAGTACCATCGCCTAGACAGTTCTCCTGGCGCCATGTCTTAAGCGCGCGCCATGGCACGTGGCCGATCAGAATCCGGGTAACGGCCTCCTTCCAACAACTCGTGCAGCTGTCTAGCGGCCATTCATGCCGTCTGCGTTGCTGCGCCCTTGTCGAGACAAATATGCCTGCGTCGAATTCTGGGCGTCTATGCCTCACTGCTACTTGCCAGGTAGAGCTGCATGCTCGGATCTTGATATTCTCTGCATCTGCAGGAGGTGCTGTGCCTCACCCTGACCATCTCAACCCTAGCATGTTGGAACGCTGATGAGCTCTGCCGAGGAGGAAAACATCGTCGTAAGTTCTCAGTTCTTAGATGATTCCCTCGTCTTACATATCTGCTGCTCTGTCCCAATGTCGATGTCGATAATGTTTAAACTTGATGCTGCGTTTACCCTTTCCCTCCTCCTGCAACACTTCTTCATCGCCGCTTGCAGCGCCGGCTCGTGCTTTGCCTTTGACGGCCTCGAATATCCTGATAACCAGGTCTGTCCAGGCTCATCAGCATGCTGCGGGTATAACGCAACCTGCCTTCCAAATCGCCTCTGCCACAACAATGGAGATCCAGAGACAACGCTGATCCGGGGACCATGCGCTGTAGATCCGTGGGATAACAGGGTGTGCTCCCAGATATGCCTGTACAGTGAGTTCGACAGAGACATTCTTGATCTTCACACATGCTGACGGTATAGACGAGTCTGATAACGGGAACTTCTTCCCACGTGTCTTCGTGTGTCAAGATGGAAGTCTGTGCTGCGACAACGACCGACAGTGCTGCCAGAATAACCGTGGAGTATTCCTGGACGATAATGGAAATATCCTTACTGCGAGCCCTACAAGTCGTACGAGCACCGCGCAGTTAACCACGTCTTCTCGCACTACGTCGTCATTCGTTACTTCAATATCAACTCAACAGGCTTCCACAACGCCTTCCTCGGTCCTAACATCCCAAAACCCAACAAGCCCCTCAAGCCCAGGTTCGCATGGATTATCCACCGAATCCAAAGTCGGTCTCGGAGTCGGCGTTCCCTTCGGCATCGCAGCCCTCATAGGACTCGGAGCGATAGCCTACTTTATACGACGACGGGGGCAAGCGAGATCTGTCTCTGACCGGGTCGAGCTAGTATCATCAGCACGGCCGTATAGAGTTGACCAACACGCGTCGGAGGCAGAATATATGGGCATAGGTGCCGATCTGCCTCACAAGCCTAGGGACGAGAACAAAGACAGGCGCGAGACAGTACGTTACGAGATGCCGGCTGGGTTTGCCTCGCCGAGGGAATTACCATCATCTTTTAAGTGACGCAGCCGGTGGCGGGTTTCTTGAGAAAGAAGTCAGAGTTGAAACGCGTAGGGCCCAATCGCCTATTAGGGGAACACAAGCCCCTAGGCCTACTTATACACCACTTGCAAATCTACCGTGCCTAGACGATTATCTCCTAAACCCTTCCGCGCGCAGCGCTTATTATATTTAGCTCGATGGAAAGCTTACATCGAACACATGTAAAATATTAATATACAAGAAGTGAGAGAGGCTATGATTACTATTGACCGGAGATTGCGGATGCTCTCATGGTAAGAGATGAGACATGGCTCTGAGCTTTCCGTGTCAGCCAATCTTCAGAGCATCAACAGCTGTGATGGTGGAAATGAGACTCCAAAGACTCTACTTAGAGTGCTCGCGGTCTCCTGAAAGCTTTTGCTGGTCCTGATCATGATGGATTGGCTCGCTCTCCAACTGCACGAGGCGGACGTTCTCATCCTTGACCCCAACGAAACACTTCAGCTTACAGTCTTTTGCAACCTCAAGATTGACCATGAACGTGGGTCCCAAAACGGGAGGGCTGTACATACCGAGCTTCAACTTCCTCCGCTGGTCCCACACAGACTTCGAAAACCACTCTGCAATCCATTTCATGGGAACTGCGCGCCAGATTTCACGGGTATTCACCGGATACGTAGACTTAACTCTCCACCAGGCGCAGCCTTTCGTAGGGCGCAAGGGTTCGAACGTCACTCCGGGGAGCAGGGCAAACTTGCTCTCCTCAGACGTCGTCTCTTCGTCATCGCGAAATTGCGCCTTGAATCTAGTTGCCAGGGGTCCGTCGTGTAATCGGCATCCCATTGAGAGGCCCAACGGATTGATTTGATGCCCGAATGCCCATTGCTCCCACGAGAAGCCTAACTCGCATTTCTGGTCGCCTCGCTGATGTAGTGGCTCGTCAGCCTCGACGCCGCGGAAGAACATCCAGTATGCATGGCTGATCTCGTGAACTATCGTCGTGGCGAACATGAAATGAAATCGGTACCTTGCGGATAGCGACGCGTGTTCGAAGTCTTCGATCACGAAATTGAGGTATTAGCGGTTAAGAACAACGACTGGGAACTCTTGTGGATAGCGCTGCTGTGGATCCTTCTTATTGCGGAACAGCCTCTCCCAGACGCTGATATCAGCGTTCTGTTTCGCAGGCCAGTCATCGGGGTGGATATGCCACTCAAGCTTTCCTCGATCTGAGACGGTCCACGCGTAGGTTGTTCTCGTATCGAGCAATCGGCTTTCGTACCCTGGGGGAGCGAACGTCAAAGCCAGGTTTTTCGCAAGAATGTCGAAGTTCTTTTTGACTTTGCCAATACCTCTGCATGTGTTTTCGTCGGGTGAGGTCTCAAGGTACACCATGCCGTCCTGGCCTCGTTTCTTCATTATGCCCCAAGTAAGGTGTGACCACCAAGGCAAAAGGCAATCTGTCGTGATGAGCATTGTGGCTAGCTGAAGTGCTGGCTCGAGTCTTCCGTAATCTTTAGATGTAACTTGACCCCTTATCCACCGATTGTGTCCAAAGAGGGGATGAATATGATCAGGAAGGTCAGGCTCGTCTAATCCTTCGCTTCCAATGGCTCCGTTTTCTAGCAACTCCCTTTGATGAGAAGTGTAAAGTTCTTCTGCGATGTCTTGGGTAGAGAACATGAAGTCTGTAGTGGGCCCTCCTGTAGTACTTCGTAGTTTGGAAAATGTGCAAGACAAGCCGGTCAGTCTCGATTGCGGTCTTCGAAAAATGAAGTGCTGTGGGGTTTTACTCACCCGCGACTAATATATATTAGGGGAGTCGGGGAATCGAGTCAAAGGCATCGTCAAGTTACGACACTCTTACCGTGAATTACATTGTAGCCCCTGAACGGCCTTTGTTCAGCTTCGGATCTCGATCAGTGGCCAAAGCTCCGGTATGATGATCCATGTTACGGATGCTCATGTATGAAGTTGGGAGAGGACGGAGTAATTGGCAGTAGGTTTCCTGACGTTCAGTAGTACGTGCGCATTTCAACAAAAAGGTGTTAAGTTTGTAACAACATTTGAAGTCTGATTTGTACGCAGCGATCTGTCGGCAAATATTCTAGCAAAGATATATGTATGTCAGCATCTCTATCCTGCCTTGGGGCAATATCGCCATGTAGCTTACCTATCTATATACAGCAATGGAGCTTGTCCAATATGAGCCGCTTATACTGCATGTGAAGCTCATTACCCTCTACACCATTCACTCGTACAATTTGCCAGTCACCTTCGTGACAGTAATTTTCTCGTGTGCGTTGAGTGAATATAGACATGTGCACCTACACTTTCACTGTAGTTAGTACAGCTATGGCTCATATAAATTCTCCACCGTGCAATGGTAGCCTTTCCTGGTCATTCCCACCACACCCTATCACTTTTTCACAACCACTTTATCGTCTCCACCACTGCCTCAATGTCTCCAACACCCTTTACTCCCCTTAGCCAAACAGAAGGCATCGAAGCATTATTGCATATGCTACGCCTTCAACCGAATCTGGAACTCCAGTAAGCGTATCTCAAGCCAAACTCCTCAAATGCACTCAGATTAACCTTAGTCTTCTAATTTAGGATTCCATTCGATGTCGTGTTCGTATCTATAGACATTGAGAGCGCGAATTGGCTGCCCAAGCGCCATGCAAAGCATGGTTGCATCACCGAAATCGGCGTTGCAGTTGTCGACACACGAGATACAGACCTAGGTCCGGGTGGATCGAACTGGCTCTAATCTATCACTGCTAAGCACTACCAGGCTCGAGAGACGGCCGGCCTTAGTACACGAAAGCTGGATAGACATGGGTCTCGGCTGTGGGCGGGGGACAAGTTCGAATTTGGACGTTGAATCCAGGTTCCCAAGAACGACCTTAAGGATACTATCGTCAACGATCTCCGAATCCCTGACGAGGGCCATTCAGGAGAGGATGGAGAGGAGTCGTCGTCGATGAAATTCCCCTGCACTAGGTATCGTGACGTTGTGCTGGTAACCCATGCGTGGGAGAACGAAGATGCGTATCTTCGTGAGCAGCTAGACTTCTCCTATACCGAAGTAGGTACAATCGCTGGTATCCTGGACACCCAAATCTTGGAGCGATTTGGTCCAAGGCTTGGACTCCTGACCTTGCTGGGCAAGTATGAAATCACATCACTGCATCGCCACAATGGTGGCAACGACAGCGTATATATACTTGCGGTACTCGTCGCTCGAGGCATTAGCTGTCATCTCGCGAGAACTGGACAGTCCACAGGCGAGCATCATGGTGGTGCAGAAGAAGGCTTGCTCTTGTTGAAGGGAAAATTCGCAGCTATGATCGGTCGTTGCGACCACTGCCAACGCCACGGTCATCGCATCTCGCAGTGCGCGAAATGGCTCCTCACAGAATATGGAAAAGCGGTCACGATGAAGCAGAAGATGGGCGATAAGGTGTTCCTTATCAAAGCCGAAGATGTTGCGTTGCTTAGAGGACGGCTGGGCAGAAAAACCCCTACGAATCACCCCAAACAGGCTCCAAACCGCTTACTGGCTGATCCGGAGGATGAATTGCAATTCCCCAGCTTGAGGGCTTCAAGCGACACTAACACTTCGTCGCGATCTCTGGAGTCGAACTCTTAAACAGAGAAGGCTGACAAACAAGCACGGGACCGAGTGTTCACGGGTGGTCTGCTAGGGCCACAAAACCTGGCGAGCAAGTCTGTGAGGAGCCTGGCGTTTCTGAGAAGGGGTCTGGGGCAGGAAAGGACGTAAGAAGCAGACATATGTGCCTCTTCGCCTCTGGTGAAGTGAGGTTGAACGGAGTAGTGTATTTCAGGAAGGCCCGGCCTAGAAATGCATGGAATTGATAAGTAATATACTAGACGGACTGAGGCAAAGATTGGGTTATTTGAAAGGGGTTTGGCTCTGATTGAAATAAATACTATGTTCTTGAAAACGATGCACCATGAGACTGAGGATGAGAAAACTGTGATGAATGAGAGGAAGAAACCGATATCTTAGAACAGAGAAAGAGAAATGAAGAGCAAGGGCTTTGCAAACTAATGTATTTTCCAAGGCTCTTCTCGTTGAACACATACCCTTGTATGAGCAGACGTAAACCTTCCACAATTGGTCGTCGTAGGTTCATGTGAGCTTTCCAATCACTGTCATGGTTGGTTCTGTACGCAATTGGCTGTGAACGATATCGTGACAGGCAGATGAAGGCCCCGATTTCTGCGTAGACAAGAAAGAGAGTGTAGGTAGGAGTTAGCTTAGGGGCGTTCACGATGGCCGTTGTCGGGCGGCCTGTGCGTGGATGACGTGATTCTAACATTTCAAACCTCCAAAACCTATAGGCTTTGCTTTGCCACTTCTAACGAGATTCAACATACAAAACCGCGACAATGGCTTCATTTCTCCCCCGTGCAGCTCCTCGAGCCTTTAGACCGACCTTTCGCATATTTGCGCGGCCGCAGTTCAACGTCCAGCGCCCCTCTGCGCCCCTCTTCCGCCGCTATCTTTCTACGCCTACCGAGCAACCGCGTCTGCGACTTGGTTCAACAGGTTCATAAACCAGCTCACGATAGATGTAATAGGGATAATAACTAACAGCTTCAGCTCCCGACTTCACGGCCAAAACCACCCACGGAGACATCAACTTCCACAACTTCATCGGCAACAGCTGGGCCATTCTCTTTTCACATCCCGCGGACTTCACCCCCGTATGCACAACTGAACTGGGCGCGTTTGCGAAGCTGAAAGATGAATTTGAGAAGCGAGGCGTCAAGATGATTGGACTAGTAGGTCAACAGAGCTTGCACGATTCCCGATTCTAGTCGTGGAGGCTAATATATGGGACTCCAGAGTGCCAATGATCTTGGATCCCATGACCAGTGGGTTGACGACATCAACGAGGTCTGCCAAACAAACGTCCAATTCCCCATCATAGCCGACGCCGATCGCAAAGTTGCCTTCCTTTACGATATGATCAACCAGGATGATCTGGACAACATTGCCGAGAAGGGTATTGCGTTCACGATTCGATCGGTCTTCATAATCGACCCGAACAAGAAGATCAGGTTGACGATGATGTATCCCGCTTCCACGGGACGAAACACTTCGGAGGTTTTGAGGGTTATCGATTCGCTGCAGACAGGAGACAAGAAGGGCATCGCGACCCCAATCAACTGGCAAGCTGGCGAGGACGTGATCGTACCTCCATCTGTGTCAACAGCAGATGCGAGGAAGAAGTTCGGAGAAGTTAGGGAAGTCAAGCCCTATCTACGGTATACCAACATCGGGAAATAGGTAGGGATCTCCAACAAGCGATATAGATCGAAGGTGAGCCCTCAAGGTTTCACCACTACAGTAGAAAAATCTTGCCAATAAGGGACTTTCGCAATTTGCTGGTTTCGTCAGGCGAGATGTAATAGTTTTGCGCCGTGGGGCAATTGGACTCCAGATTGAAACGCTATACTTCACTAACAAATGCTAATATGACAAAACGCTACGACCTACACTCTCCCGCGGTCAAGAAACCTTTTGGGGATATCAACCGTTTTAGCCCTCAGATACTCCATACAGTTCTTCCCCAAAGTGTCATACGTCGAGCACGCGTTGTACCCTCTGTCTAGATGATCGTGCAATAGGAAATGGACGGCGCGGATGTTTGGCATCTCGAACCGATCAATAGGCTTCTTCTTATACTCCTCAGGACCCAGCAACTCGATGATCTTTTCAATCGTCAATATCGACCGCAGCCAGTCCCACTCGTCATCATGGCGGACGAAGAAGCCATTGTTGCAATCCGACGCTTTGTCTCCACCGCGACCTAGCACGACGTACCCCAAGGGCGCTCGCACCGTCTCTCCAAAAGCCGAGAGGTCCACAGGGTCCTTGGTCTCGTATGATGGTTGTTTCCTGACGAAGGGTTCTGTCTTCACTGGAGCGTCAATTGGAATGATCTTTTTGTCGCCGAATAGGAGGTGGACTCGGTGATTGATTTCTGACTGTGGGAACAGGGTGACCCAATACTCGTAGTAGGGCTTGCCCTCAGCTTGTCGCATGTCGTTGCCCAAAGATGCGCCCTAAGATTTTTTTTAGCGAGATCAGCTGATTTAACAGATGCTACGTACCGGAACACTCTCAAGGAACGTCACCATTGACAGTCTGAAAAAGCCCTGTGGGTTGTCCATTCGGAGGAGTTCCCGGTTCTTTGCCTGGGCAAAGACTCTGAAGTCGACAGTAGCCAGATCCTGATTTCGAGCATCGATTGGAGAAGATCCGTTGGCATGGAACTTAAGCATTGAGAATTCTTTGATGCGTTGCTCGCCTAGAGATTCCCGGATCTGGTCCTCGGTCCACTTACACTTCTCTTCGATGTCTAGACCTACCATGTAGATGTGGTATTCCGCTTGCCACCCAGCAGGAGCTGTGATTCTAAAATCCTTTAGTATGGTTCTCTCATATGGGATGCTTTACGTACCCAATCTTCGTGGTGGGAGGCGGAGGAAGCCCTTTCACGCCACTTATTTTAACGCGATCTTCGCCAACCTGTTCCATCTTGATATTGGAAATCTCGGCTACAACATCAGAGCCGTAGTACAGCGGTCCTTGAATTTCATACAGCAATTGCGATGTCACAGAACCTACTGTGATGCAGCCTCCTGTGTTCTCTTCCTTGGTCAAGATGCACTCGCCCTTGTGGTCGACTTCAGCGATTGGGAATCCGACATTCAGGTACTTCTTTGCCTTGAGCAGGTCTTTGAAACCCGAATAGTACCCACCGCAAACGTAAGAAGCGCACTCGATCAGATCTACGATGCCAATCAGCTATTCGCGTCAGCAGTCGAACAATTTGGAGTTACTTACGTCCGACGATGAGGGAACCTGCGAGTTCATCATGCTGGTCAGGCCTCCAGTCGTGCCACCATCTATCGAATGTCAATACTGCTTCAGATTATATGGGAACGCCACCTACGCTGCCGCACCGATCGCAGGAGCCGCATCAGAAACACGACCACAGATGACGATATCCGCGCCCTGCCTCAGCGCCTCCGCAATCCCAAGCCCTCCCAGATATGCCTACGCGCACAGCGGATCCAGCCCTAGTTCCTCTAATGCCTTGCCATGCATCAGACTCTCAAACTTCTCCCCTTTCGCAATAAGCTTATTCACGGCCTCCGTAACGTCATCCCCCTCGACCCACGCTACCTTCATCGGATGCCCCGCCTCATCGCACATCTTCTTCACATACTTTGCCAAAATTTCCGTATCGCTCGCCCCCGCATTAACAGCTAGTTTCGTCCCGTTCTTCGCAAGATACGGGATAGCAGGCCTGAAGCAGTCGATGAAATTCTCGGCGAACATGGCACCCGCCACGCTCTCGTCCACATTCCAGGCTTTGTGGTGGCCGGTGCCTGTGGTGCCGAATGCGGCGCTCACGATGCCGGATTTCTGGGCGGCGGCTTTCTGCTGGTTAGCGGCTTTGCCGGCGCCGTGGATGGTCATGGTCATTTCGGAGAGCCAGTCGCCCATGATGAGGTCGACGTCGGGGTTTTTGGCGAGCTGGGTGATGGCGAAGACGCGGTCGGAGAAGCCGCCTGAGGCGCCGCCGATGCGGATGGGACGTTTGATACTGGAGATGGGGGACATGGTGATGGAAATTGGTATATTGAAGATATTGAGAGGGAAGGGATAAATGCAGCCAACTACCCAAGAAAGCGTCCAAGGTGGATATATATACCCTCCACCATACTCCCCAAGAAAAGGCTACCGGAACAGCAGCCCTGAACCTCCATGCTTCGGAAAAAGACACTCGTGGGTATGGAGAAGAGGAAGCAGAGAAAGAGATAGGTCGCGAGACGCAGCCTATCACGGATGCGAGCTGGGCATCCCCAAAACGTGGTGAGCGCGATCTAGCAGCTCAGGAGGGACGGTGAGTGGTGCTTGGTATCAGAAATATTTGGACTGCAGACATGCCGTTTTCCCGTCGCCCCGCATGGTGTTCTTAGAGGTTTGCGGGGTACATGTGGTGGAGACGCGTTGCTGAGAGGGGAAAGGGGGCAGGGGATGCTCGGGGCTGACCCCGGCACGTGATGAGGAGGATGAACGTCGACGAGGCTCGGTCTTACTTCGTATGCTTTGCTGTAAAAAGGTACGTTTCTCCTGAGTCTGATGCCTTTGATCTATATCTCTTCTTCTTTACCAATTTCTCCCGCAAAGTCATCCATTGGATTGCCGCCACAATCACTCCACATGGACGTTCCACAGTTCTCTTGTGAAACCAGTGGACGGGTGACTTTGAACATGCTCCGACTCGGCCCTCTGACCCATTTTTGCAATATGCAGTAGTTTTCGCCGCTGCTCTCTTACGCTGGCATATCTCGAAATGCTGTGAAGGGCCTCTCTTGGCTTTACAGTCAATCATTAGATTGAGTCGCTTAAACAGAATTCTGCGCAGTTGACTCTCTTCTGCAACGATTTTTGGAGCATGGAATTTTCGACAACGAGCCAAAAACTGTCTTGCTACACGCACAGATGGCTGAGCCTGTTCCCATCTTTTCCGTCTTCGATTCTAGTCACGTGGGTAGCACGCGGGAGGTCTGAGTCAGAGCGGCGTTGCACACCCCGCTCGTCCATTTCTTTCACAGCACAGCCTCGGAGATGACTCAGGGCCTTGTTTTTTACTTGGCTTGGCACTTGTAGTACATGCCCCGCTTAATGCTCTTACTATAATAAATGCGTGCCTTGGTGCCTTCCTCAAGTTCTATCATCTTCAATCCTACTGCATTTTGTACCCACTCCCCCTCAAGCGCCCTTACTTCGAAACAGCACATCTACCCCATCATCAATTGCAAAAGCATGACTGCCACAACTGCATCCAGTTCCAGCACGACCGCGTCCGGTTCCAGCATGACTTCACCAACTTCCAACTACAGCTGCAACACCTGCTCAACGACATTCGACTCAAGTGAGACGCAGCGCTCACATATGCGAGAAGATTGGCAGTACGTACTAGTAGACACATGCCCTGTATACATCAGGCTGCTGACTACCGAGTAGCCTACACAACCTAAGACTCCGCATGTCTTCGCTCCCTGCCATCCCTCGTTCGCAATTCCAGGACAAGGCCGAAATAGTAACATCCCCTCCCAACTTGACATGTCCGACCTGCAACCACAAGTGCGAAACTTCCGTCGCATATGAACAGCATGTGGAACGGCATGCTAGGGGGAACGGCCCCGAAGCTTCCCCTCCCTCACCCGAAAACGACGACGACGAAGACGAGGAAGAGCTAAAAAAGCTAGATCTATCGCAGTGTCTCTTCTGCAGCCTCCAGTCAACGACCTTAGAAACGAACCTCGACCACATGCTCGCCCAACACGGGCTTTTCATCCCCGAACCAGAAAGTTTGACCGATATAGAAATATTCCTCGGCTATCTCGCCGCGATCGTCCGCCATTACCATGAATGCCTGTACTGCGGTGTCCAGAAAGGATCCGTCGAGGGCGTTCAGAGGCATATGAAGGACAAAGGCCACTGCATGATCAAGCTAGATGCCGGATCTGAGCTCCTGGACTTCTGGGACTCCCCGCCGGACGTCGATGAGGGAGGGGACGAGGAAGGTGGCGAGAAAGGCAAGGGGTGGGAAGCGGTGCGGGTGTCAGATACGGAGCTGCGGCTCGCTTCCGGCACAATCGTGGAGTCCAGATCGAGGAGCGCACACAGCCGTCATAATCTCACCAAGACTCGGACCGGCGCCAAGAAAGCACGAATGAAGGCCATCGCGGACGCCGCCGAAAGCGGCGAGCCACAGACGTCCACAGCCAATGCTAGACCGAGTAGGGATACTCGCGTCGCAGTTCGCGGAGAGATGGGCTTGGTCGGCGTGACAGAGCAGCAAAGGAGAGCGCTCATGGTGGTCGAGAAGAAGATGAAAAAGCGCGAGACCCTTTCGCGGGCGGCGGAGAGATGGTCGAAGGAGAAGGTTGAGAATAAGAAAAAGTACCTCAAAGTATGCATAAGCCGCAGCGGTGTTCATAGGTGCGTATCCCGTGAAGCATATTTTTGTGGTATGATTTGCTAATGTTGGTATAGCCTGGCGTTCATGGTCCAATGAATGGGTGGTTCGGGCAGTGACGAAGGCGGAGGAACAGGCTCGATACATGCCGAGTTGGTTGATGTACTTGAATCCAAGTAAATCCCACGCACGAAGAAACTTATGGCTTTGGTATTCACTGTGCATCGTTCTGATTGCCGTCATTCTCATCGACTCCCGTCCATGAGAGCTTCCACAGCCAAAACCAAAATGTGTCATGACCAGAAACTCCTACCATGCCCAAGGGCGTCATGCGACCTATCCAGTCGTGCGTGATAGAATCATGAACGTATCGCTTCGTCAGGGAAATAAAGCCAGTTTTGATATGAATATACCCGTCCAGAAAGAACTTGTCGTTGAAATCCACAGCGTGGGAAGAACGTAGGTGTAGATACGTTTTATTACTCGTTACTGAAGCTTGGAATTGTACTTTGAAAGGTTGATCAATCATGAATGCTAACCTCCGAGACAGATTCAAGGATGCCACGCAAATATATCCTCCCCACTTTCCCTCCTCAACGAATTCCTCGGTAGTCATTCTGGGTAGGTGGCAGGAAATGAAGCGCTCCCCGGCTGGGCTCCTAGTCGAAAATGGCCAAGGTACGTCCATGAAGTCTAGGAACGCGATATTTGTAGGATTTGGAAGTGCCACAAAGGTTTCAGGGCAGGGTGATTCGGGAGGAATATGCTTTGCGTATTGATTCGGTCAGCCGAGAGAGGCAAGGCATTTTCTAGCTCGACGGCAAACGCTGCGATTATCTTGAACGACAGGCCCGCCGAATCTTGAAGGGCACGACGTTCATATGAGCTATCTCGCTCGATAATGTCCGGTAAACGATAAGAGATTGACCCCTATTAGCCTCATCGGCCCCAACCCCCAACATTGAAACAAGCATAATTGCGGATCTTGGAGGCAAATCCCTGCGCAATAGTTAGCCCATAACTATATAGAAGATTTAAAATGACGCTATCGCTAAAGACAAAACGTTATGTAGAAACTGAAAATCTCACCTACCCTCTCTTTGGTCCATTGATGGCGCAGATCGCTACCTGAAGAAAATACCAACGCGCGATTTTGGGAATCCTCTGGGATCACGCACCCAGCTAAAGCGTCCACTCGAACCTTGTAAAGTAGACTACTCGTAGACTTCAACGAAACATGACCGTATGACGCAAAAAAGAGGACCACACATACTTCTTGTGAACAAGTGTCAGGTCACCGCCTCACAGCCTCACCTAAATTCGACAGGCGAAAATTCTAGTATGGTGAAGAATCAAGTGAGCACCTGCGCGCCTATATATTTCAATCAGCTCCCGCTCCGCTACCAAAGCTATCAGACTCAGTGTCATTTCTTTCCAAGTGATCGAGAAACCATTCTAATTCTTTTTATCTATCTACTACAATTAGCACCATGCATTTCTCAGCTTGTAGCATGTTTGCTACCGTGGTAGTCGCTGCGGCTATGCTGGTCCCTTCTGCTATTGCCAACCCACTTTCTATCGAGAAACGAGATGGCTCCCTTAAGAAACGAGATGGCTCCCTTAAGAAACGAGATGGCTGCTATGATGCTAGTGAGTCAACATAAACTCTCTTCCAATCAATAAGCAGGGCTGATACTCTTATGTATAGACGACAGTATTGGCAACTATTGCAGATACTTTTCCAAAAATGTTTGGAACAAAGCAGCCACATTGTATTGCACTTCCTTTGCTTATGGATTCACGGGGCCGAAGGGAAAATCTCTCACGACATACGTGAAGGGGATGATGGAGCCGGAGGCCATCAAACCTTTTTTGGTAAGCTATCCCTCAATGTCCTTACAATCCAAGCATGGAAACAAGAACTATGTGACCACTGCTCACCATACGTAAAGGGAATTGGCGTATTGACTCGGATGATACCTATGTTACGCAGGCGAATTGCAATGATTGGATGTCGAAGATATACACAAGCTGTGGAGGACACGGCGGCTGGATCAACACAACTCAGGTTGCAGCACTACAACCTAGGATCAACAACTCATATGCCAGAAAGCTACTCTCCGAACATCAGCTGTAGAGAACCCAGCTGAAATCTCAGCTGTAGAGAACCGAGCTGAAGCCTCAGCTGTGCAGGGCTCATCTGAACTTACTAGCGCGCCACCCTGGGGGTGGCCCCCTTCCTTCCCCTAGTATATATACAACTAGCTAGACGTCTATAGAAATCAGAGTTCACATCAATTTCAACCTGAGTACACAGATTGGAGCACGGTATGTGTTCTGAGCGGTCTCATGATATCATCAACTAAGAATCAACACTAGGCATTTGGTGGATGTATTCGCGAGGATCAGTGATTCGTAAGGATCAGTGAGGCGAGGATACCAAAACGGAGTAGAATAGCAAGACTAGTCAATTTGTGAAAGGGTGAGGGTGCTTAGGCTTGGCAAGAGAACTAAAGATGGAAACGCGTCTGTACAGCTAGCTACGCCTCGAAAGGATTAAGACTTGGAGTCTGAACATATCATATGTAAACATTGACATCAAGCCCGATGCTTCAACGTAACATGAAAGCAGAGATAGGTGACGGAGATGGAATCGTAGAGATCGTGCGGTTGTTCATGACGGAGCCGTATGAAAAGACTAGCAAGACCAATAGTGAAGCCCGTTGTGGATGAGGCTTATTGTGGATGAAATGATAAAGTTTGACAGATGGAATGTTGAGGTATCGACGTGGAGGCAGAGAAGAGGACGCGATTACCATATACGATAGGTGATAGACCGAGCTAAATTCAAGACTCCAATTGCCCCTAAGTCGTCTGTTGTATGCTGAAGCATGTTCCGGCGCTCAATATCTCTTTCGACATCCTTCATCCGGTGTGGTAGGCGTGGAGGAGGAACACTACCAAGTTAGGCCGGATTGTCTAATTCGAACGTGGTATAGAGCCCTCAAAGTTCTCCAACGTGTGAAGAATGAAGCATCTTGCTGATGGAAACTTGCAATGAAATATGCAAATTGAAGATTGCTGTCGACCTTTCCTCCCTTCAGGCCATCCACGAGACTTTATACATCCAGAAGAAGGACAGTTCATTAGGGTTTCCAAAGGCTACTCCAGCCATGCCGAAGGGTGTCATTCGCCCACAAAACCCTCCTCTTCTAGAAGTGGTTACATATTGTTTAGTAAGACCAAAGAAGCCTGTGCCGGGATAGATTCTTCCATCTAACCAGAATTCGTCGATATCATCTTGAGTGTGGGAAGATACTAGTTGTAAAGAACCATCATCATTTCCTGACACGTCAAATTGTATCTTGAATAGATGATACATAGCCGGGGCCCTTTGCGCGCCCTGAGGGTCTAAAGGTATGGTATAGACAAATCCTGCCCATTTCCCATCTTCAATGAACCTCTTGGTGGCCATCATTGGTAAATGACTGGAAATGAGATCTGGTACATTCCCGGGAGTAAATGGCGAGGGTATATCCATGAAAGCTGAGAGTGGTATAGCAGCGTGATCCAGAAGCGAGAAATCCCGAGGTGAGGGTGGGCTTGGAGGGAATGCGGATAGTGTTGCGAATTCTACAGCAACCGCTGCGACTACTTTCAGCAGTAGACTCGCTGACACCACGGGGAAATGACGCTGGCCTGGCTCATAAGAAGTCGCTAGTTCTGTGAGCTCGTGCAGTAAGGAAATAACCCAGCCTGCTGATTTGATATTATGGGCTTCTTTGTCGCGAATTTCTAGAAGTCTTCTCGTAGGCGGGGCGATCTTGTCAAGGGTCGAAAGCACGGACATGGTAATGCAGAATTGAAAGGGATAATAGCAAGCCACAGGCCACTCCATATCGTGGTAAACCAAATCCAGCGTATTTTCATCGTGCAGAGGATCTAACGTACGTCAATGTCAAAGCACGAAGCAGTTTACCCTTGTGACTTCGCTGGAAGACCGAAAAAAACGTACAATGTCTCGCGGCTAATGAAGGGCCCCATTTCAATATCCGCTCAATACGGCCTTGATGCAAATTCGATTCAACTTTTTGCACGATTTGACCGTCTGAAGGTTTGGTCTCGTCAATGAAGTCATTAAATTCTGATGATCTCGTTGCTGCAAGTGCAAACTTCTTCCAGAGCTGGAGTTCTGAATGATTATTGAGGAATGCAGAATAGTTCCACTTCCTTCCTGTCAGATTCACTTGATGTTCGATGATGTTTCTGAAAGTCGTCCAGTGATTGCAGATACTGTGTATGTAACGAGAGACTTGCAGCAGGGTAAGTGTAGATTCACAAGGGCCCAGAGATGCGATGTGCTGTATTATCTCCACTGGGAGCTCGTCCAGCTTGAGCAGGCGCTGTGGCGCCTTTCGAGAAGGCTGGTAGGTGGAAACGTTCCGAGAGCTTCGAAGCCTCATGTTCCGAGATGGCAGTGAGGGTGATGTTGAGGAAGAAGGCTGGACACTTCGCGACATGAGTCGTGGTGATGGAACGGCTTACATAATCAGGCGCTTAAGTTTCTTTCTCTAACGTAATCCACAAGTTAGTGGCCCGCACAAGCTAGTGGCCCACCCAACTCAACACGCGACGCGTCGTCCAACAACCACCCCAATGGCAGCACCACAACAACAAGAAGCCATCTTTCAAGAAGGCAGAGTTATTCTAGGCGTTCAAGCCTACAAGACCGGCCAAATTACATCCTTCCGAGGCGTTGAGAAACTATACGATGTGCCCAGAAAGACGGTTACGCGTCGCGCCCGTGGTATTCCTCCACAACGCGGTGC